>NC_141037.1:16210000-16325000 GCF_052040795.2 Danio rerio
TTTTTGCACTTATTATGGGCCTGCGTTTCATATTTCGGGTCAACTGGAATAGTTCTAGGCCAAAATATGTCGGGTTTTTTGGCGGAGCATGTGTGTTTTTGTGTATTATTTCATGGATTTGAAGGATGTGTGAGAGAACATTCTGGATTTGTTGGAACTTGGACCCAAAGTGCACTGACATTGATGTTCCTTTATTACGTTTGCCAAAGAGCTCGTGCTTCAAGCCTCCAATGGTGGATTTCCATGCCTCGCATACACCCGCCCATTTCCCACAATGCCATGCTGACCATTAGGATTTAGTGTGTATCTACTAGGCTTGATTATGACGATTAACTCCACTCATATCTGCTAATATTTGGCTTTTGAAGGATGTTTCAAAGAGGCTTGTGGGTGATTTTGCAGTACCTGCATATTTGTTTGTCAAATCTAGTATGTGGTTCTCCTGAAATGGTGCCATTGATGAATTTTTTCCTAAACGAAAACATTTTGCACAAAATTAATGTTGAAAATAAGCTTTATATCATCATTCCTGGTTAATTGTATTTCAGGTACGCGATAGCTCAGCAATCGATGTCCTGTATGTTCCTTAAATGTCAGTTGTTTGTGTTTTAGTGAAGAAAATAAGATATATTTTTAATCCCCCCTACCCTGATTTGCTGCTCCATATATTTTATTGGCTAAAGATATCAACAATCATTTGGCTGAAGCAATCTTCAGATATGATATACGGTCAGCTCTAAGATTAAAACTCAACACGCACCTGCTTTGGTATTGGATTTCTCTTTAGTGTGTGTTGTTTTAAATTGCGTCATGCAGGGTTTTGTGTGTGTATGCTGTATGAAAAAGTGGGTGATTTTTAATTGATTTGGATGTTTTAAGTCGGCCTTCAGTCCTTGCTTTCTGTCAGCTGATCTGTAGCTTAATTGATGGAAAAGGTTACGCATTTTAATTCAATGCTCATTTCCTGACAAACCGCAAACGGGATGGGGCTTTGTATGAGATTTCCTTTTTAAAAGTTAATTTATAAATGTGAGTCTGGTCTGAAAAAATGTTACTGTCAAATTTGTCATATCAACTCTTGACTCTCGCAAAAGAGCAAGTAAGACTTTTGTTGTTTTGTTTGAGGCCATTGAATGTAACTAGTTTACCCATGTTTAGTCCATTAAAGATGTACACAAGCACTACCATAAAAAAAATAAAGTTTTATTGCACTGTTTTAAAAAAATACATGCGTATCGATCACTTTTTGATCAGGATATTCTGTATTAAGAACATTACAGCAAATTAAAGGGAGGATTTAAGCAAATAAGAGAATCGTTTTACTCTTATGTTCATTTTTTCAGCATTTGGGACAGTTCCTGGTTCCTATTGGTGTCCATAGTATAGAAAATAAAAATAAAATGTCAGCAGATCAGATATGGTTTCTTAACCAACATTCTTAATAATGTTATCTTCTGTATTGAGCATACGAAAGAAATTCATATAGGTTTGGAACAATTTTAGCATGAACTGCACATTCATTCATTCTCTTCTCGCCACAGTGGAATGAACCGCAAGCTATTCCGGCTTATGTTTTACACAACGGATGCCCTCCAGCCACACCCCAGTATTAGAAAAATACCCGTACACACTTATTTACACACACTCATATATACACTATTTCCATTTTAGCACCTATAGCTCTCTTTTTTGGAGTGTGGGGGAAACCGGAACACCCGGAGGAAACCCACGTCAACACAAATGCCAATTGGCCCAGCCGGGACTTAAACCAGCAACCTTCTTGCTGTGAGGTGACCGTGCTAACTACTGACCTGCACATTCATTCATTCTTTTTCTTTTCAGCTTAGTCCCTTTATTAATCTGGGGTCACAACAGCAGAATGAACCACCAACTTATCCAGCATGTTTTACACAGCGGATGCCCTTCCATTTTTCTCTTTAGAACTGTCAAGTGTAATTGTGTTTTGGCTTCTCGGCCACAATTGAATTTGTAGTGGTTAAATCTCATGAAGCAGCTTAAATTAGGACAGAGGAGCTTGTGAACCTTCTCTAATTCAATTCAATTCTTCTTAGATGTACATTTAAAATGAACAATGCAAATGTACAATGAAAAGCACACACAGTCCTCTCCAAAAATCACTAAATACATCCAACACTCGTGTTTGCTTAATTCCATTTAAATTCCAAATCTATTATGAGAGAACATTTCTAAATATAATCCTCCTATATACACTCACAATAATGATTTCGCTTCTTGTTTAAACTACTTATTTAAAATGAGTTGAATCGACAAGCTCTAGGTGATTTTACAAGAGAGAAGTTTAAAGGTCTACAAGTCTTTGCATGCCAACGATGTTGTTCTGTGTGGTCATGTGCAAGAAATAATTCTCCATGATTACCAGATTCAAAACTTTGTAGTGCTAAAAATCGAGGTTCTGCCTAGCCAAAGACAAGGAAAGATGACGGAACTATACAAGGCCTGAGTAATCATCAAGCAAAACAACTGCATTCTGACAGTGAACTGCACCTGTGCGGCAGGGTATGTTAACTTACATTTTTACATTTCATTCTAAGCATTCAGTGTCCGCAGTTTAATTCACCATATTTACCTGTTTTTGCTGAAATCATTGCTGCAATCAAAAACGAGTAGTGTGTATGATTCAGCATAGCGTGAACTTACCTGATATGAAAATGAGAACTGCAGAGTCCAGCATTTTTAATTAGGTCCTCACTCCATTCAGCTCTTATGATGGCTGTAAGCCAAAGATGTCTTCGAATTTCTCATCCTTCCACACAACACGACATGTTTACTATTGCAACCGGTCTTTTTTTGCAGCCACTATGATGTAGGTTGGTAATTCTCCTATAGTGTCCCCTTCACTTTGCAGGGGCATTAGGACTCACACAGACCACTGGTTAAGCGCCCTCTGCTGGTCTTACTAACACCACTTCCAACAGCAACCTAGTTTTCCCATGTGGTCTCCCATCCAGGGAGTAAGGTGAAGCTGCAGGCCCGGAGACTAGAGATGCGCGGATGGCGGTTACAGCCGCGGATAAACCGCGGATCGGGCGGATGACGTGACGAAAAATAATATTTTAATTATATTCGGGCGGGTGGTGGGCGGTTGTACTGTTTTTGTACACATAGCTGGCGCACCAACGTAAAAGCCTAGGACTGACTTCACAGAATGAGAGGAGGAATCGGATACACTAATTCTGGATGAAGTACAGAAGTCTTCATCTACAAACTTCCGTATAGACTGATCAGCAGAGGAAAATCTACTTTCCTTTTGGGAGAAACAAGGCAGTCATTCCCACGTCTACAGCACCTTGCCAAGAGAATTCTATGCATTCCAGCAACAAGTGCTGTGAGCGAGCGCTCCTTCAGTGCAGCAGGGCGCATTAGAGGCCAGGCGCTCTCGTCTGAATGTTGAAATGATGTGTCAGAATGCGTTTTCTAGGCTACAATAATAATAAAAAAAATTGTACAGTACAGTGCGTTTAATTTAGGCTATTTATTTATTTTTGTCCCTGTGCGCCAATTGGAGACGAATTTCACTGCTGATATTCTGAGTGCTTTATAGGGGTGCTTCTCATTTCTTATTTGTGTATCCTCGTTTCCTTTCCTTGCTTTCTTTCCTCGTCTTTCCACCCCTATAGGATGCGAGGGAAGGACGCAAGGAAAAGACTCAAGGACCGACTGAGGAATCGAATCAAGTGAAAAGACACGTCCTCGTATTGTTTAGCGTCACTTCAAAGCGTCAATTAATGCTGGATTTGACTTGCACGTTTGGATTAACTGCATGTCATTAAAGTCATTCTCTTTTTTCTAATAATCAATAAAGAAACATTCATTTAATAATAAAAAGGAATAAGCCATTCAAATAAAGAGCTCAGTCAGCAGATGGCGGGCGGGTGCGGTTTTAAAATTTGGTCAAAAATGTTAGTGCGGATGGATGGCGGACGGATGATGAGTTTTGTGATGCGGTTGCGGATGAAATAATAGCCCATCCGCGCATCTCTACCGGAGACCCAACTGCACGCTCAGACCTGCTCGCACAGACCTGCACTTCCAGACCTATCATTTTCTCAGACAGTGCCACCTGCTGTTGGGTTGGGTTAAGCGGCAAGGTAGGGAGACCCAACTGCTAGCAAGTAGCAACTGCAGACACGCCAGTATAAGGTTATTGATTATTAAAGCGATTCCTGAAAACAACCAGGTTTAATGGCATAAATCAATGTGGCGTAAAATATTACATTAACAAAAAATTATTTCAGTGTTTGATTTGATCAAAATTAGTGCCAAAAGATAGCATTATTTTATGATATTTACAGCTTGTTTTTATTTTCGGTGTTATTTTAAAATTCTGGGACAGTTTTCTAGCAGTGTTTTCTGGTAAAATAAAAAACAAAGTAAAAATGTTAAAATAAAATATATAATATATAAGGCAAATATTATTTGAAAGAAATTTTAGTGCCATGTAGGTCTACAGTACATTGGTATTATCTATCTGAAAGTGCTACCAAAGACAATAACAGTTTATCAATTATTAATAAGTTCTGTAATGATTACAAATAAGTTTTTTTGGAAATCAAAATATCTGCATAGGATTTCCAATATGAGCTCTCTTAGATTAAAGCAATAATAATTTGCTTGTGACTTTTTTTTTTTTTTTTTTTTCCCCCAGATTGATTTTACTATTCAAAAAGGGAGGTCTGGTCTCTGCCAACACTAATACAGTGCACCAAATGCTGCAGATATTTCCACTGTTTTTGCTCGAGAAATGGAAAAATCTACCCAACAACAATGTAAAGCATTTATTTTATTTGATGTTATTTTCTAATTAAAAACTTATTATGAATCCAATCATTATTTTTTCAGCATTTTCCTCTGCATTGTTTACAGCTTGATGACTTGTAGGACCTCATGAAAAAGTACACAAAAATAAAGTTTGTTGTGAGAAAACTACCTAGAGTACTATAATTTATTGTAAATGAAGAGATTTATTGTGTATGAAGATAATGTTCATTCCCTCAACTCAATACGAAACGGTGATAAATGATAAAAAACAAATGTCTGAAAATGTTGAATTCTATCTATTTACAAATACAATTAATATAAATACAACATAATTGTATTAAATCAAAATGTAGTATGTTTTATAATAATATAATAATGTATTCAATCATAGCGTAATAGTTTATAGTAGAAAAATAGTTTAAGTTACAATTTATAAGCAGCTGAATTCAGGTTAGTCGATCTTTCAACCAGCAGGTGGCACTGTGAAGGTCTGGAAGTGCAGGTCTAGCCGTCTGAGCGTGCGGTTGGGTCTCCGGGCCTGCAGCTTCATTATGTTGCATCCAGGTACTGACTCAGCCCTGCTTAGCTTCAGTGAGTCTTGGGCTGCTTTGTGATATGGCTGTTGTTAATTAAGTTAGATTGTTTTTACAAATTTAAGTGGAATGAAAATAAAAGAATTAAGTTGTCCACAAAAAAAAGTTGATTCAGCTCATTATATGCAGTTTAAACCATGAGCAAAACTATATTTTTGGAGTGTATATCCTCGCTATTTTTATTACATTTCGTTATGATGTTTACAGTAAAACAATGTTTTAATTTCAGAAGCGTTAAGAACATAAAGGGATTAGTTCACTCCAAACTGAAAATTCTGTTAATTATTATTCACCCTCTTGTTATTTCAATCTTCTGGACTCTCTGGTTTGTTGTTGTCTTTTATAGATGGTCAGAGAACTTATGGATTTCATCTACAATATCTTAAATTGTGTTACGAAGATGATCAAAGGTCATGAGGGTCAATCAATTAATAACAGAATTTCCATTTTGGGGAAACTAACTCTATAAAAACATTATTTAAATTTAATTAGTTAGTTTGCTCACAAAAGTGAACAAAAAAATACGACAATTTCATCAGCACATTTTACTGCCATTTGTTTGTTCTCAAAATGGTAATTTCCAAAAAACATTCATACTTAAACCATATACAAATGCCACCTTTACTGCAAAATACACTTTATTCCTCTTGAAAACCAGTTCAAGTATGTTCACGTATTAGCCTATTTTTACAGTCATCTCTTCAATATGTCAAATGCATTTTCATATTAGACACTTAATAATGCAAATTGGCTTAAGTGCTCGATGTAGGGCATAATAGTGCAGTGCAATTCAACAACAATTCATATAAAGCATCTTTCTGAATACAGTCACCTACTGTATATAACCAAACATGGGAAATGTCATGTGTTTGTGCATGTCAGTCTGGACTGTGGCTCTCTCCTGAAACATTTTTACAGTCACTGTTTGAGTTTCGACAACAACGATCTGAAGTTCTTCAACTCTCTGACACTTGTGGAGATTCTGAAAGAAACAAAAAAAGGACACATAAAAAAGACATAATCTAGCTTTTTTCTGCAAGTCACTGCTGTCGGGGGAACTTACAGTCAATAGGGTATATGCCGAGCTAGTGCTGTTCCCATGCTGATACACTTCTGGTGACCTGTTATTGTAAACTTTTTTCCATTTTATACGGTTCCTTGTACAGCATCGATGTTGTAATGTCATTAAAATACATTCAGTTAAATAAACTTTAGCATTTATTTAGTTGCTCAAGCGTAAAACGAGACAAAAAGCTGTTTACTCGCACGCACCCGTCAGAATCGGCAGGCTTACGCTGAAGCTCCATTGAATATACTGGGGTAAAATAAATGCTCATATTATAAAGATATGGCGGGGGAAATGTAATTTAATGCAGTGCTTCTTGTACAATCTGAGACCCACTTTAAATCAGATATCACTCAGCTAGTGGAGATCGCTAATTTTTAAAGAAAACAGACCTTAAACGCACCGGATTTTGCATTGGCATTCAATTCGCCGGAAGCGCTTAACCCAGGTTACTGGCATATTAAAAGTCCTATTAGCATGCTTCGGCATATACCCCATAGAACTGAGATCAAATTAAATTACAAGGACGTGCTACAAACAATACATAGAGATAGCGAGAGGTAAGTTTAGTTTTGTGTTTTATATTTATCCATCATGAAAATCATATTTCTCTTGATATTTTAACAAAGTATCACAAGCATATCTGCACTGAAAAAAAAAAAACGATTCACTTGGATTTACTAAATGTTTTTAAGGTAAGTGGTTGCAAACTATTTATAAGTTCTGAATTTAAATAAACAAGTCAAGCTGAACACATTACTAATGTAATTTGTTTGGTTAAGTTCAGCACATACAGTATTAACTGTTTCCAACCACTTACCTTAAAATCAACTTCATTTAGATTTTCTCTTTCTCAGTTATGAAAAATGTTTTTAACCATAAGTTTGTTTTTGTTTACTAAAAAATCTAACTCAATCAAATAGAGTAAAATCAAGCATTCAGAAGCTCTGCAATATATACATAAAAAAAAGAAAAGAGATATTCACAGATTTTTCATGACGTACCTTCCGAAAGCGTTGAACAAAGACACAATTTCCTGCCGACTGAGCTGAAATGATGGATTGGTGTTGCTTGTGTTGGGCATGGCCTCTATTTGCCTTTCTGAAAACAGGATTTTCAGTGCTGTTCCCAGGCCTTGGGTCTATGAGAGACATTCAGTGAGCTTCACATATCTACACTAATAACATTGTCAGTCACTGTCTTTACTATTTATTTATTTTTAAAAGTGCTGGGGTCCGTTCTTCGTACCTCGCTTAAATGATCTAAGATTATTTGGCAGATCCTGGATCTTTTAATCTTGATAACTGATCTCTCGCTAATTTGGTTCTTCAAACAAGTTCGCGAATTAGATTAGAATGTCTGGATAAACTGATCTGAGATCGGTGCGTGTGTTGTGAAGGACTGATCTATCGATCCTCGAAATCATGATCAGCAATGCAATGATTGGCTGACGGCAAAGCAGCGTAATGACATCATCTGATTAATATTCAATTATCCATGTGAGCAAAATTACATCAAATTAGCAGTAAACGGTTTGTTTAATATGACACGCAAGAACTTTCCACATTTGTTGTGAGCTGCAGGCTTTACACTTTCATTTGTCAAGACAAGAGTATTCATCATGCATTTCAATGCAAATCAATGTATTTAGTTCTACATTTAGAAAAGATTTTCTTTATAATAGTAGCCGTTTTTTAATCGGTGTAAAGAATAACTGGTTGTTTACAAAAGCATTTTCATATTGGTAAAGGCGTCTGCAACTTTTGTGAAGCATCAATCACTGGCATATTAACTATCAAAACATGTTTATGACTGCATAAATGTATTATTGCTTTAAAAAAAAGTCACATATTGTGCATTTCTATTATACACAATTTGTACTAAGCGATCTAAAAAGTTCATACCAATAAGTTTTCTCTTTGCACCACCAGATGGCAGTCTTTGTTCATTTCGGGGGTGAAGATTGCATACGTTTTATTAATATGTATAACTTTATTTATTTTATTAATGACTTTAACTTTATATATATATAGTTAAAAAATATGTACCATTTTCCCAAGTGTATATAACTACTACTGTAAGAAAATATCAGAATTCGGAACATACTTACTGTATTATCTTTGCTTGAACTGAGCCGATCTAATCCTGTTTATATGAATTGAACCTGCTCCCGATCAGGTTTGACCTAGCAGAACTGTTGCCATGACAACAACTCTCGGATCAGCTTTGAAGAACGAAACGATCCTGGATCATGTCAAATCGTCAATATCCAAATCCAGCTAACTGAGTAATCCACGTACGAAGAACGGACCCCTGGGCAAAAAAAAAAAAAAATCATGATTAATGGTATTCAAAATAAAAGTTTGTTATGGTGTGTGAATGATTGTGCATACGCATGCATATATTTGAGAAATTATTTATATTGAAATATAAAATGAATATGATTCAATTTATATATCAATTTGAATATCTGTGTAGCAAAATTGTGTGGTATAGTTTTGTTTCTATGGATTATATATACATAACTACAGTTAAAGTCAGAATTATTAAGCCCCCGTTTAGTTTTTTTCCCCCCAATTTCTGTTTAACGGAGAGAATTATGATGACAGTAAATAATATTTGACTAGATATTTTTCAAGACACTTCAGTGCAGCTTAAAGTGACATTTAAAGGCTTAACTAGGTTAATTAGGCAGATTAGGGTAATTGGGCAAGTTATTGTATAATGATGGTTTGTTCTGTAGACTATCGAAAAAACATAGCTTAAAGGGGCTAATCATTTTGACCTTAATTAGTTTTTGAAAAAATTAAAACTGCTTTTATTCTAGTCAAAACAAAAAATAAGACTTTCTCCGGAAGAAAAAAAAATATTATCAGACATACTGTGAACATTTCCTTACTCATTTGGAGAAATATTAAAAAAATATTAAAAAATATATATATTAAAAAAAGAAAAATCAATCTGACTTCAACTGTGTGTAACAATATGTATCATGTCAAAACAGACTTTTATTTTGCATGCAGTGAATGGCAGTTAAACACTTTTATATTACCTGCAGTTTTCCCCAAAGTCTGCATTTAAAGCATTCGACACAGTCCATGATGCGCGAGATGTTCTTGAAGGTGAGCTTAAAGTCTTCCTATGGTCAGGGAACACGATATGATGCATTTCACTTCTTTGAATATGTGTGGTTCTGTAACATTAATGTACATTTGGAAAAGACAAACTTACCTTCAGTTTCATGGCTTCCTTGTTATTTCCAGCAAATAGAGCAGTCTCGTCAAAATGCAATGGAAAAGACCTGCAAATAAATATTAATATTATTATAATGCTGAAATTCATTACATGACTTCACTATACTGGGTATCACACATTCCGAATTGTTGTAAATGATTTAAAGGGATAATTCAACCAAAATTTTAAATTCTGTCACCCTTTACTTGTCACAAACCTGTTCAAGTTTTTTCATTCTCTTAAATCCAAATGAAGATTCAATTGATCTTTATTTCTCCAGCGCTTTTACAATGTAGATTGTGTAAAAGCAGCTTAACATAGAAGATAATAGTAAATTGAAACCATGTCAGTCTAGTTTTCAGAGTTAAAGTTCAGTTTAGTTCGATTCAGTCGGGTTTAATTTTCACTGCTGAGAGTCCAAACACTGAAGAGCAAATCTATCGATGCACAGCTCTACAAGTCCCAATTCAATCAAGCCAGTGGCAAGGAACAAAACTTCACCAATTGACGAAATGAGGGAAAGAAAAAAAAAAAGATATTTTGAAGAATGTTGGAAACCTGTAACCATTGACATCCATAGTAGGAAAAACAAATACCAACATTCTTCAAAATATCTTCTTTTTTTCTGTAGCAACAAACAAAGCTAAGTAAAGGATGAGAAAATCCATGACAAATTTTATTTCTGAGTGAACTATCATCCCTTTAACAGTTGCTTAGCACCTCATTAAAGTAATACTTGGCGAGTATATGAAACATTTAATAGTCAAATGTAAAATAAATTTCAAATGTTAATGTCAAAATGAATTAAATGTCCAAAAAAGTCTGAAAACACAATATAATTTAGTGCCATTTTGTAAAGTTACATTAATGTGTAATCTAATGTGTGACAAAACATATTTTCCCCAAAAAAGATCAGTCATTATCAACAAAATATAAGCATTTCAAAATATACATTTTACAAAAGTTAACCAGTACAAATATTAGCTAAATAAGATCTAAAATGTGATGATTTCTATTCTAATCATCCAATGGTCTTGCAGTGCTCTTACTTGGCCACATGGAGGAGCTCTAGCAGCAGTTTCTTGTTCTGGTCATCTTGTGTGTCCTGGCCGGTGTACAGCTGGAAGGTTGAGCGCTCGAAATAAGGGAGGATTTTGGCCAGAGCCCGCAGCTCAATGAGGTACAGAAAGTAGAGGTTACGAAGCCTCTTTGGGCCCTCGCCTTTGGTCAGATCTTCATCAAACCTCTGCTGGAACTCAGAGACGTTGTGTCCCCACTTCATTTCAAACCAATTCTCTGATCAATCGAAGCAAATTCAACTATTAAACATTCTGAACAAGCTGACAGAAAAGATGAAAGTTGTAATAAAAGCTAACCATCTAGTAGGTATCTGGCGCTCAGGTGTATGTTAATACTGGCGTGCAGTCCTGAGATCAGCCTGAAGAAAGCTCGTTTTTCCACACACAGTCCTGGGGAAACAATGCAAAGACTGTCAAGTAAATCATACAGTTTTATATTATGAAATAAAACACTTATGGAGTCACTCACCCTCAAGCCAGCGGTAAAACCCCTGCCCTTTAATAATAATGATAATAATTAAAAGACAGAATATCAATTTCTAGCCAATCAAATCATTTGGAAAGCGAAATATTACCATCATCTCCTAAAGTAAAGGAAAAGAAAGAGAGAGAGGTGATTATTAGGGTTATGGTTCATAAGCATGACTTATATGACTGAACTGAATATAAATGTGATTCAAATTGAGAAATTTTCTAAGTAAAAAGTAGTAAATGCTCACCACTGTTTGATGCCAAAGGATTTAGAGGCCGATTAACTGAATATGGTCTGAAAAATAACAGAATAAATGTTATGGATAGCAGTTTTTATAACAGTCAGTGATAATTCATACAAATTTTGAAGTCGTAATTAAGGTGCAGATTATAGGTGGATTTTAATCCAGGCTGGTTTTACAGCCTTTCCAGCCTTCTTAGCTGATCAGGTTGGGAGATGACCAGCTAAAACCAGCTTGACCAGCCTAGCTAGGCTGGGAGTCCAGCCAAAACCAGCCATGTCCAGCTCAAACCAGGCTGGTCAAGCTGGTTTTAGCTGGTCATTTTTCAGCCTGACCAGCTAAGACCAGGCTGGAAATGGCTAGAAACCAGCCTGGAAATGGCCAAACCCCCTCTAAAACCAGGCTGGTCAACCAGCTAAAACCAGCCAACCAGCCTAGGCTGGTTTAAGCTGGATTTTTCAGCAATTTATTTAATTTTTATGGCAACAGTACCTCCAGCAGTGGACCCTCCACATCAAATTCTACTGGTCAGCCCACGGTTCAGGAAACATTTGAAAAACTAATCTCTTATGCACCAACATACAAGCATGCTACCAGGACAGAGCAGTGGCTTATGTATATCCAAATAAAAGAAAGATATCAAAAGATGCCTATTCAACATGTAAAGAAATCAGTGTTTTTGAAACTAAATGAAGACAGCAGAGGTCAGTGATTTATCTGAATGATTTAGCCTGACATGTTTACTGTTCCAAAATATTGTTTATTGTTTATAAATGTTTCTTAAAATAAAATATAGTGTGTTCAAAGGGGAAAAAAAGTTTTTAGTTATTTTTTACCCAGACATTTAAAAAGAATATGTTTTAGAGGAGTAATCCCAATACCATAAATTGACCGTGATATTTTTTTCAAGGGTTATCATACTATCAGAGTCTTATACCGGCCCATGCCTACGTGTGACTCCTTACTTGAAGCAGTTCTCCTCATATATGCTGTTCCAGATCCGCCAGGCCTCGGCTCCTATATAACCAGTAAAACGCTCTGGGTTGAGCAGAAGGTCAACATACTGTGATTCAGGAGAGTCCTCATCTACAGAAAGAGAAAATCTATGATGCATGAATAAAGTCTGCAGCTCTTTGCAGGTCAATGTGCACTTGCTAATTATCAGACACTTCCAATTAAAAGCAAAGCAAGTGACTGATCTAAAACTTAAACTATTGATTACCGTCCAACATGCAGAAGCGATCAGATTCATCGTCGTATTTCTTCCACTCCTGAAGAGCCTGACGTGTCTCATCACTACGAGAGAAAACAAACAAGGATAAGTAAAACATTTCTAGTATTCTTGACAAAAATGTGATATGTCCAGTGTTGGGGGTAACAAATTACAAGTAACGCAAGTTATGTGATAATAATTAAGTAATAATATTTAAGTTGTAATAATATTTACCTTTTTCATTCATCCATTCATTTTTTTTGCTTCAGCTTAGTCCCTTTATTCATCTGAAGTCACCATAGTGGAAGGAACCGCCAACTTATCCAGCATATGTTTTACACAGCGGATACCCTTCCAACTGCAACCCAGTACTGGGGAAACATCCATACACACTCATACACTACAGACAATTTTATTCATTCATTTTCTGTTTGGCTTAGTCCTTTTATTAATCAGCAGTCGCCACTGTGGAATAAACCGGCAACTTATCCAGCATATGTTTTACTCAGCGGATGCCCTTCGAGCTGCAACCCAGTACTGGGAAACACCAATACACACTTGTTTACACACAAACACTACGACCACTTTTGTTTATTCAATTCAGCTATAGCACATGTCTTTTGGACTGTGGGGGAAACATGGGAAGAACATGCAAACTCCACACATCCTTCATGCTGTGAGGCGACAGTGCTAACCACTGAGCCATCGTGCCGCCCTTAAGTTCCTTTTTAAAAAATTAAATTAGTTAACTAAAAAAAAACATTAATGTAGTCACGTTGAATCAGGCACTTAATGTGAGAATTTGCTCTCCAGAAACCAAGATGGCAGGCCAGAGCTTTATATTTCTGCATTAGAAGTGTCCTCATTACTCTGAACACATTCAAGAAATGGAAAAGGGTCTCAATAGCTGCATTTCCATCCACCTGGACATTTTGGAATTTCACATAAAAAAAAACCTTGGATGGAAACTCCAAGATACATTTAAAAATGCACATAACACAATTATGAGTAGGGTAAACTTTGGAACGCATTAACTGAATAAATTCCAGGATGCGCATCAAAAAAAGTCATGTGATGCTTTAACAGATTACGTATAACAAAAATGGTGGAAAGTGACAGGTGTGTTTGGGTGGGCGATGAGTAGGGCCAGACAGAATCTGCAGACATCTTTTGCTATTTCTGCGCAGGATTTTGTGCACAATTTGCAGATTTATGTGGAATTATTTTTGGAGTATCATAACTAAAAACTTAATATATGAAATGAAAAATAACACCTGCAAATTCAATTAGATCCACTTATTTGGTAAACAAAGCAAGTCTCTCATACGTTTCTACTTAAAGACAGAGAATATTATTTTACAAACTTTATTGTAAATTAATCATATTAATATTTTCATATTAGTCAGTAATATTACTGTAGTTCATTTAAAAATGGAATTAATTCAAATTTACACACAACTCCACAAGTAAATAAATGGACTCAATGATAGGTTAAATATCTGCGTAATTGTGCATGCACAGATTTCACATGGGCTGAACATTTTTAAATGTTACATATGAGAAAGAAGTGACGACCATCCTTTATGGAAAACATTAGTGGAACACGCAAATCTTCCAAGAAGTGAAAATGTAACAACTATACAGAATAAAATAGCATTTGGCTACCAATAATACAATTACTATTACTATAATTAATAATTCAAAATACGTAACTAGTTCAAATCTTTTGTTAATATGATTAGATAAAGATACCGTAACCATGAACCTATCACTTTACTTAATTTCTAAAGTGTAAAATTATATTATATAGAAAAGACACGTACAATAGGTGGACCTAGCAATACTTCCATTTTTCTTTTTAAATTTGGTGTCAGATTATCAGGAAGTAACGGTTTTGTTCTCTTGAACTCAATGGAAGGAAACGTTGCTTCATTCCCAAATGTTTCATGCGATATTCCAGTTTTGCGCATAAATTTAATTTGCATTGCTGAATGAAAACATGGCTAATGGACATTGATTTTACTTAACTAATAACACAAAAGTAGCTAACACATTGCTTTAAACCTTCGTTAATATATATATATGGAATGTATAGCTCTGGGGTCAGAAAGTTCTCTGAAGATAACAATGTCCTACATTATTATTTTATGTGTTTAATAATTTTTTTTATGTGGTATAGAAGGTTATGCAGTGCATTGTTAATTACTCCTATATTTAAAAAAAAAAAAAAATATATATATATATATATATATATATATATATATATATATATATATATATATATATATATATATATATATATATATAAGAAAAAAAAACTTGCAAGGTCTAAAAGAGATACAGGTAAGAAAATGTAACGTAAAAGGAACGTAATGCATTACTTTCCATAAAAAAGTAACTAAGTAATACAATTAGTTACTTTCTTGGGGAGGAACTCAATATTGTAATGTGTTGCTTTCCCCAACACTGGATATGTCAAGACAAAGTTCAAATGTGTTTTACCTCAGAGAACCATTGACAGCTCCAAGCTTCTCCGCCTTCTCGCATTCCTCAGTATCATGACTAGCCTTTTCTGAATACTGTAGAACAAAAATATTCAACATCCACCTGCACCAACTTAAACGACATACACTCTTTTGACTTTTTAGTACCTTATAACTGCTGGATTTGAGGCCCTCTGGTACTTCATCCTGTATAGAAAGACATAAGGAGCCTATTAGTATTACAAGACGCATAGAAAAATCCAAAATAACAATATAAAAAAGCTCACCGGAGAGCAAGGTTTCACAGCGCAGTATTTGAGTCCACACTGGCTGTGGTCTGTCCAGAATGGGCAGCCGTTGTTTAGATTAACCTACGGTAAGGAGGAGTGTAATATTAAATATTATAGGTGAATGCATAAAGAATTAATAGATATTTTCGGCAATAAAATCACCTTGTAAAACCGGAAGTAGTCAGATGACAGTAGTTTCTGCAGTTTGGGAAAAATGTCCTTGTTGTTGAACTTGTCGATGGTCTCAACATCACAAGCACAATCATCGAGGGTCCCGGTGACCTCGATATAACAAAACCAATCAATTAAAGCAACAGTAAAGTGATCAGGTTTATTTATCAGTCACAGAGCAATCTAAAATTAAAAATACTGTGATGGTATCATCATATGGTGAAGGTTTCAGATGGTAAGACTATACTACTTTGAAACATACTGTAGCAGTCTGGGATGGACTACCCAAAAGTCTCTCTGAGGAGTTGGAGAGGATCTAAAAGCGATGCTGTCTGATAATATGTCTTCCGATTTTAACTTTTCCAACACTAAGTGAAAGACGTGAAGAAGCCACCAAACATACTCTCATTAAAATACTCAATACATCACCGCTGCACTGTTTCCTGCCTAAGGCTCCAATGTTATCCTACCTTCTTCGGCAATACAAGACATTTGCTATACACAGAAGTAAAACTAAACATCTCTTCCTCGTGCTCTAAAATTGTTGTATAACTTTAATTTTTAGTGTCTGATTGTTTTTTAATTATTGTTTTTCTATCATGTTATATATATATATATATATATATATATATATATATATATATATATATATATATATATATATATTAGTATTTTTATTAGTCAAAGATTGATTTGAGTGTGTGTTTGACGCAATCAGGGAATTGTGCTGCAATACCCCGTCCTGTTAATTTTTAAATAAACTAAACTAAATGTGTGGGTTTTGTTTTATTATAATTTTTAATGCCGTATTAATATACAGACAGAAGGGAATACAAAAATGATTCAATATTTGTGCATAGTCACCGACTTGACTTTTCTGGCTACTGATTTTTATTGAAAAACATGATTATTATAGTTATCAAAAGATGTAAAAAATCTTACATTTATTTCAGATTTTACATGCCAACATTGTACTAAAATGACTAAAATGAAAAAAAGAAAATACCATAAAAATAAATGAAACATACCTAAATTAAGCATGAAAACAATAAATACGCATATAATAACATCTTAGTGATACCACAGTAGCACTGTTTTATTTACAGGTTTCCTTTAAACGTTATGAGAACATTTATCTGACAACATATCTGATTGATTACTTTTATTTTGCCTATATTCACCATAATAATCACATGGCAGGTATGCTGCATGACCAAACTATCATAGTTTCACATAGACCAAATATTTCAGCATGATACTGTGGTCATTTAATGCCCTTTATTTGATTTCCAGTGTGACTTCAACGTAGTGATTCTCACCTGGCAGAAACACCTGTGCGCAGCGGATCCTGCTGTCGTCACGTGGACACTAGTGAGAAAAAGCCCCAACAACAGAACGCAGGTTTCCATAATTCGGCATAAATGTGTATTTTCAGCGAATGTTTTCTCCAGCCTTCACTCTGCTGCTTTCTCGTTAACGATGTTTGTGTAATACGCAGTTAAAGTGAATCACACGTCGCTGTAAGACACGTTCACTTCCGATTCATTCATCCGCTACGTGATGTACGTGACTCTGCTGCTGCGATGTGACACAAACAAAACAATGAATAATCGGGTCGGGCGCGCATTCATAAAGCATTTAGTCAGGAAATATGCTTTATTTTACGTCCATATAACTGTCTCTGGGAACCTGCAAGGCTGGAGTGTATCATCAGCTCCTCTATAATCATGCACTCGAGCTGAACCAGGAACTCCTTCCCTTGGAAAAAACTGACGTGGTTGTCCACTAGATGTTGCCAAAGCATTAATTCTGGTGTTTAAGTCTCTCATTTGGGGAAATGCACAGTAAGAAGTTTTCTTTTAGGTTCCTAGGTATGGATGGTTATATTTGGCCAAAAATCATATTTGCTACATTTTCTTTTTGTTTTCCTTTTCTACAGCTGAAACGTTGAAATTATTTATCTTTAGTTTTTGCTGTGTAATCCTGTTAAACAAGTTATCAGTGTAAGTGTAACATATAGCAAGGTGTCACATTCATTCATTTAGCTTTATTTTTTGATATGTTACTGTTTAACTATTTATCAAATTTAACATATATTTTATTATAGTATTGGTTTATTTATTTCCCAGGGATGGGTTGCGACTGGAAGGGCATCTGCTGCGAAAAACGTGCTGGATAAGTTGGTGGTTCATTCCGCTGTGGCGACCCTGGATTAATAAAGGGACTTAAGCTGAAAAGAAAATGAATGAATGAATTGTTTTATTTAATCTATTGGCTATTTTCATGAGTGTGTATTTATTCAAGTAGCTATGTTTAATATATTTTGTTTATTTATTCATTTAATTTGGTATTTTGTCTTCCTGTTGTAATAAATATGCCAAATTCATTCATTTAGCTATGTTTTTTCATATGTTTTTGTTTGGTTATTATTTATTTATCTAATTTAACATGTATTTTATTATAGCATTGGTTTACTTAATCTATTGGGTATTTTCATTGGATTTTATATTTATTAAAACATCTAAATTTCATATATTTGTTTGTTTGTTTATTTATTTATTATTTTTTTTAATGCAGTACATATATTTTTTTCTTCATGTTATAATATTATTTAATGCTATATTTGCCAAAGTTATTTAGGTATTATATGTTATTGATTTGGTTATTATTTAACATATATATTTAGTTGATGCTGTGAAATATTGGGAAATCCTGTTAAACAGGTTATCAGTGTAAGTGTAACATATAGAAACATGTTTTAGGTGTCACATTCACTCATTTAGCAATGCTTTTTTCCAAATGTTTTATTTTAGTTATTATATATTTATCTAATTTAACATGTATAATAATATTGGTTTATTTAATCTATTGGCTATTTTCATATGATTTTATATTTAAGCACCTATATTTCATATATTTTGTTTATTTGTTTATTTAATGCAGTATATATATATATATATATATATATATATATATATATATATATATATATATATATATATATATATATATATATTTTCTTTCTTCATCTTATAATATTATTTAATGCTATATTTGCCAAAGTTATTTAGGTATTATATGTTATTAATTTGGTTATCATTTAACATATATACTTAGTTGATGCTGTGAAATATTGGGAAATCCTGTTAAACAGGTTATCAGTGTAAGTGTAACATATAGCAACATGTTTTAGGTGTCACATTCACTCATTTAGCAATGCTTTTTTTCCAAATGTTTTAGCTTAGTTATTGTATATTTATCTAATTTAACATGTATAATAATATTGGTTTATTTAATCTATTGCCTATTTTCATATGATTTTATATTTAAGCACCTATATTTCATATATTTTGTTTATTTGTTTATTTAATGCAGTATATATATATATATATATATATATATATATATATATATATATATATATATATATATATATTTTTTTTTTTTTTTTTTTTCTTTCTTCATCTTATATTATTTAATGCTATATTTGCCAAAGTTATTTAGGTATTATATGTTATTAATTTGGTTATTATTTAACATATATATTTAGTTGATGCTGTGAAATATTGGGAAATCCTGTTAAACAGGTTATCAGTGTAAGTGTAACATATAGCAACATGTTTTAGGTGTCACATTCACTCATTTAGCAATGCTTTTTCCCATATGTTTTAGTTATCAAATTTAACATATATTTCATTATAATATTGGTTTATTTAATCTATTGGGTGTTTTTATATGAGTGTATATTTATTTAAGTAGCTATGTTTCATATATTTTGTTTGTTTATTTATTTATTTAATGTGGTATGTATATATTTTTCTTCATGTTATAATATTTATGCCACATTCATTCATTTAGCTATGATTTTTCATATGTTTTAGTTTGTTTATTATTTATTTATCTAATTTAACATGTATTTTATTATCACATTGCATGGTTTATTTAATCTATTGAGTATTTTCATTTGATTTTATATTTAAGCAACTATTTTTAATTTTTTTGTTTAATATATTTATTAATTTATATAGATATTTTGTCTGTTATAATATATTTTTTAATGTTATATATACATAGTTATTTAGATATGTTATTTTTTTTGCTTGACAAATATATTTATTTTCTGTATTTACCGTAGGCCTATTTAAAAAGCAAATATTTATTTTCTTACAATATTTTTTTTAAAATATACATTAGCCTATATATTCTTATGTATTCGTTTGTATCAAATCTAGCAGCTATATTACATACATTTCTTGTAATATACTATCAATTTATTAGATAGGAGATGCGGTGGCGCAGTAGGTAGTGCTGTTGCCTCACAGCATGAAGGTTGCTGGTTCAAGTCCCGACTGGGTCAGTTGGCATTTCTGTGTGGAGTTTGCATGATCTCCCTGCGTTCACAAGGGTTTCCCCCACAAGTCCAACGACGTGGTAAAGGTGAATTGGGTAAGCTAAAATTGTCTGTATGTGTGAATGAGAGTGTATGGGTGTTTCCCAGTGATGGGAAGCATCTGCTGCGTAAAACATGTGCTGAATAAGTTGGCAGTTCATTCCAATGTGGCAACCCCAGATTAATAAAGGGACTAAACCGAAAATAAAATAAAAAAATGATTTATTAAATTTAGCTATTTTTGTGTAGCTAATCATTTTTGCAGTTTTCTTATCTATATTATTTACATAAATAATTATTATATATTATATTTATTTTATCTTTATATCTTTATATTAACAGATTTTTTAACTCGTCAATGCACAATAAACATAAAATTTATGAAAACCAATTATTGTTGAATAATATTATTTAATAATCATTATTAATTAAGTTATCTGTTTTTGCCAATTAACTTTTTATTCATTCATTCATTCATTTTCTTGCGGGCTTAGTCCCTTTATTAATCCGGGGTCGCCACAGCGGAATGAACCGCCAACTTATCCAGCAAGTTTTTACGCAGCGGATGCCCTTCCAGCCGCAATTCATCTCTGGGAAACATCCACACACACTCATACACTACAGACAATTTAGCCTACCCAATTCACCTGTACCGCATGTCTTTGGACTGTGGGGGAAACCGGAGCACCTGGAGGAAACCCACATGAAGGCAGGGAGAACATGCAAACTCCACACAGAAACGCCAACTGAGCCGAGGTTCGAACCAAATAAGTTTTAATATTTTTTTAATTTAAATTATTGATCTAATAATAGTATTAATATTTGTATTTGGTATTTTGTTACTCTTTTATGGGATGTAGTAGCTGTTCCTTATTTATTTATGAATGTAACAGCTATACTTCGAATATTAGCTTGTTAATTTAGTTAATTGTTCAAGTAAAATATGTATTTATTGCTTGTAGTCTAACAATACCTTTTTATTTTTTATATATAGCTATTCAATTTAGCATCCAGATTTTATTTTCTTACAATATTTTTTATTAATGTAGTAATGTAGGCCTATATTATTTTGTGTTTATATTCATATCAAATCTAGAAACTATATTTAATACATTTCTTATAATATTAGCCATTTATTTTGTAGCTAATCATTTTTCAAACTTTTATTAGTTACATATATAATTATGAGATATATATATATATATATATATATATATATATATATATATATATATATATATATATATATATATATCTTCATATTACTCCATTTTAATTTATTTTTGTTATTTAATTTAAATTGCATTTATTTATAATATTTATAATGTTAGTTTAATTTAGCATATTTTTATATAAATATTTATTTATTGACTGTAGTCTAACAATAGCCTACCTTTTTATTTTATATATAAAGTTATTAAACTTAGCATCTAGTTTTTAAAATGCATTTCTTAAATAAAAATTAAATATTTTCTTGTACTTTTCTTGTATCTATCTATCTATCTATCTATCTATCTATCTATCTGTCTATCTGTCTATCTATCTATCTATCTATCTATCTATCTATCTATCTATCTATCTATCTATCTATCTATCTATCTATCTATCTATCTATCTATCTATCTATCTATCTATCTATCTATCTATCTCAAACTGCGGTACAGCAGCGCCGCCTCATGGACGGAATCCACAACTACAACGCGCCCAGTCGAAGAATCCAAGGGCGGAATCAACCGTATCCCAGTTTCCTTTTTTCCGACACTTTGTTAACCCACTTTCTGCGCGCGTCACAGTAGGTCAGAATTACAATATTCCACCACAACACAAACATCCTCAGACTTTGACGGCTACAACTTTTTTTCTCCCCCTCCCCTCGAAAGAAAAAAAACAACAGTTCAAACAAAACTTCCACCCCTGCTGTAACATCGTCCAGTTTGATGCGGACACCTCTCGGACTCTTTTCTCCCTTAAAAAAGCTCCCCGGTCAGTCGTACTCCTGTCGGATAAGCAACACGATCTGCTCCCCAACTCCGTTCTCTATTTTTGTGCTTCCTTGTGCTGCCAAGCCCCTGACGTAATGCTCCGTGTTAATTATTAGCATGTGGGAAGCGATGCCGAGACTCTCCTCTGCTGCTTAAACAAGAGCGACTGACTGCGGGGAGGAAAACCTCGTCAAGATGGCCAAACACTCTGACCCAGAGTGAAGGGGCACCGCTGCTCCCTGTCCCGTCCCGTCCAGTCCTGTCCTACGACCATCACCAATGCAACTGCGCCTTTAGGTGAGTGACTTTTGCCTGACTGATTATTTAAACGGGTGTATCACTCAACCAAGCCGCAACTGTATAGCTTTGTGAATTGTCTGAGTATGGAAAATGTAACGGGATAAAAGTTTGGAGTTATTAATAACTCATAAAAGGGGTTGCTTTTGCCAGGGTTTACATCATTGGACTGCTGACTTAGGGATTGCTTCATAGGGCTTTGAAAACATTGTAAAAATTTAGACTGAATTGTAGGCTACCTAACGTTATGTACTGGCTTACAGTAGAGCAACGGTTTTTTGGGAACGTTCTGGACTGTTTGGATATCAAATGTTTGCTGTCGCGTCTATAGCCGCGATTACAGATTAAAAGCTTGTGTTTGTTTTTATTTGTCTACATTTGATGTGTTTTGAAAGCAAACTGCGACTCTAAAGCAAACAGATTGATATATTGAAGCTACATCATTCTTGCGCTGCTCAAAGTTTACATTTCATCTGTGAATAACGTCAGCATTTGCTTTTAATAGGTAGTCATTAAATAACGCGTAGGCTACAAACTCGCTCGTGCCTGCTAATGTGCCAACTAGCCCTTCAGACATGCTTGGGATAGGGTTTGTGTCATCCTAGATTCGAATCTAGAAACTCTTCAGAGGAAAAAAAAGTTTTGGTCACTGAGTCGATTTGTGAAATTACGCCAGTAGGTGGCAATAAGCAAGTCTCTCAAGCCTGTTCATATTTACTAGTCCACATTTGATGTGTTCTGAAAGCAAACGTGTGTGGATGACTGTAAATTAAAACAGATTCATATTGAAGCCACATCATTCTCGCGCCGCTCCAAGTTTACATTTTATTCTCGAAAACATCAGCATTTGCTTTTAATAGATGGTCACCAAATAACCCGTAGGCTACAAACTCACTCATGCTTGCTAATGTGCCAACTAGCCCTTCAGACATACTTGGGATTGGGTTTGTTTCATCCTAGATTCTAATCTACAAACTCTTCATAAGGAAAGAGTTACGCCAGTAGGTGACAATAAGCCAGTCTCTCAAACCTGTTCATATTTATTCGTCCACATTTGATGTGTTTCAAAAGCAAACGATATGTGGATGACTCTAAACGGATTAATATATTGAAGCTACATCATTCTTGCGCTGCTCCAAGTGTACATTTCATTCGTGAATAAAGTCAGCATTTGCTTTTAATAGATGGCCACTAAATAGCGTGTAGGCTACAAACGCGCTCGTGCCTGCAAAAGGCTGATTTATACTTCTTCGTCAAGTGACCTGCGTAACCCACGACACACGCAACGTGCGTAGCTGTGCATTTATACTTCTGCGCGCTGTCTCTGTTGGTCTGCCCTAACACTTCCAAAACGCTAGTAGGCAGTGAGGTGTTAATGTGTATCTGTGTGGCGTTTCTTCGCTGGTGCTTTGTTTTTTCTGAACGCTTACTGGATATACAAGTGGCTCAAACTAGCTCATTTTGAGGCAGAAACTGAAGGACGTGCAACAACTTTAACTATGAGGTAAACACAAAACAAAACTTTCCATCCGGAGCTCCTTCACGGGACTCCACGCTTGTAAACAATCGCTCCATTGGGCTCGCACCCGTCGCGCAGCTCTCGGTCCCGCCCAGACTCGTCAGCGATACCAAGCTGACCAATCACAGAGCCTGCGCTACGCATCGTCGCGACGTGTAGTTACATTTTTGAGAGGTGCATGTCAGCAACGCCGACGGCCACGGCATAGGGCTATGCGTCAGCGCCGTAGCATACGTGTGCGCTTGACACAGAAGTATAAATCAGCCTGTAGCATACGCGTGTGCTTGACATCGTGTCATCCTAGATTCGAATTTAGAATCTCTTGATAGGGGAAAAAAAAATTTGGTCACTAAATCGATTTGTGGAATTACGCCAGTAGGTGGCAATAAACAAGTCTTTCAAGCCTGTTCATATTTATTTGTCCACATTTGATGTGTTTTGAAAGCAAACAATGCGTGGATGACTCTAATGCCGAGTTCAGACTGCATGATTTTGAAAGTAGTCGTGTCACAGATGTTTTCACACTGCATGACTGTCTGGGCTTGCGTTTCGTCGCTGCTTTGTTTACACTGCAAGATGGTTCGGCGACATGGACATTCACATTGCACGACTTTACTATAGGGAGAATCGCCGACAACTTCGTCCAAACTACGTCTCACAGCCAAAAACATGTAGTATATCTTTTGTTATTAACTACATAATGAGAAAAAGCCTTTAATGGGGTAGAACATGTACATGTTTGCTCACCTGGGTTTAAAGGGAATTAGCCATTTCTCCTCAACGTTGATAATTAACTAATTTCTTTCAGTATGAAATGTCAAACAGACACGGTTGCTCCTGAGTCCTGTCAAAGCTCCACTAGTTTTTCCTCCATTTCGTGGGTCCAAATAAACCGAAAAAGAGCGCTTTTAACTTCTCCCCTAGCCTCCCGCTGGCCTGCAGCAGGTATACACACACGCACACACAAGTGAATGCTGCTCTCTCATTGGCTGTAGGCGATCGCTGATGTTATTTTCAGTCAAAACTCAATTCACACGGCGCGATTTAAATCGCTGACAGCTCCAGATATTTAGCATGCTAAATATCTCACAGGCATCGGCGACTCATCGGCGATTCTCTCAGATCGCGTCTTTGATCGTTCATACTGTGTGATTGTCACTCACGTGCACGAGCAGCGATTTGCCTGTGATTTCAGGCATTTGTCGGCGATTTCTCAAAACCTGTCGGCGAGCCAAAATCGGGGCTAAAATCACGCAGTCTGAACTAGGCATAAATGGATTAATATATTAAAGCTACATCATTCCTGCGCTGCTCAGTTTATATTTCATAAGCGAATAATGTCAGCATTTGCTTTTAATAGATAGCCACTAAATAACGCGTTGGCTACAAACTCGCTCGTGCCTGCTAATGTGCCAACTAGCCCTTCAAACCTAACTGGAATGGGGTTTGTGTCATCCTAGATTCGAATTTAGAAACTCTTCAAAAGGAAAAAAAAAGTTTTGGTCACTGAGTCGATTTGTGGAATTATGTGAGTAGGTGGCAATAAGCAAGTCTCTCAAACCTGTTCACATTTATCTGTCCACATTTGATGTGTTCTGAAAGCAAACGGTATGTGGATGACTGTAAATCAAACAGATTTATATTGAAGCTACATCATTCTTGAGCCGCTCCAAGTTTTACAGTACATTCGCGAAAACATCAGCATTTACTTTTAATTGATAGTCACTAAATATTGTGTAGGCTACAAGTGCGCTAGTGCCTGCTAATGTGCCAACTAGCCCTTCAGACATACTTGGGATGAGGTTTATGTCATCCTAGAGTCGAGTCTTTAAAAACTCTTCATGGATAAAAAAAGTTTTGGTCACTGAGTCAATTCGTGGAATTCGTAGCCATGTCAGTAGGTGGCATTAATCAAGTCTCTCAAGCCTGTTCAAATTTATTTGACAACATTTTGTCAGAAAACTTATTCGGAGGTAATGTAAGCCACCACACAGGAATCAGAAAAGCTAATAATAGTAAATGGTTTGCTGTGGATTTCCCATCTTACAGTGAATCTGAACCTGAAATTTTCATTTGCGTTATTTCAGGATGTCAGTTTCTCAGGTCAATACTGAAGCCAAGCTGTTCTGCAATCATCTGCCACAATCTGTTTCTATATCCCATATCTGTGTATTTCGCAATTTGTTTGTTGTTAAATTATCTGAGCTGCGAGTCTGATGGTATTCTGGATTTTGGCTTTCACTTCTACAGTGGCACAGATGCAAAAAACACAGACAATTGAAGCAATCTGATTTTTTTTATGATGGTCGAAAATTTCGAAGACAGTAGCATGTTTCCATCCAAAGAAGCAAATTAAATTAATTACTTGCACCTCAGAAGACAATGCAGATACACAATGAATGCATGGTGGCGTTTGAAGGTGCACAGGCGCTCTGAACTATTCTGGAGGTAATTATTAATGTAATACCACTAATACTGAAACGGTTAAGGTGTTTTAGAATGACCAAAATAACATTTCAGATGTTTTACAATGTGTTCAGCCTGCTGGCTTTGTCCATTAACACACATTTTTATCATCACATGATCTCTTATAACAAAATCTCATGGCCTTTTTTTAATGCGCATACTGGAATTTGTTCGCTAAAAGTGTTTCCATTGTAGTTTATTCGCATCTTTTCCTATTGAACACAAAGTTTATCCTACTTATGCGCATACGTTTTTTATGCGCATTTTCAAAATGTATACGCAACTGGGTGTTTCCATCAACCGATTTTTTTATGCGCATCTCCAAAATGCGCATAAAAGTAGGTGGATGAAAACATAGCTATTGTTAAAATGTGATTGACACAATGTGAGATCATATTTATTTTTTAAAGTATGAAAATTTGGACAAATTTGAGCTAGGTCTGCACAATTAATTGAAATAAAGTCATACTTGCAATTCAACAAAAATGACAATTCTTATTCACATCTTGTCAGGGAAGAACAGTTCTGTGAACAGTAGTAAATCTCCTCTGAAAGCCAGAAGGCGCTCTATTGCAAAAAAAACAAATACTCTGTGAATTAGAGAGACCCTGGAAATCAAACAGAGGATTAAACTGTGTTTATTGATTCAATTTGACCAATAAACACACGACTAATCATCTCACGGAAGGATTCATTTTTTTAACACGAGTTTTGCGTTGAGATTGAAGTATAAACTTGTTACTAAATGTAGTATTGTGCTTTCAAATGTAGCAGCAACACAAACCCATAGTTCTCTGAGAAGCGACGCAAAACAGCCATCAAATCACAAAATATTTCTGTCTATAATCATTAATTTATTCATTAATTTTCCTTTGGCTTAGTCCCTTTATTGATCAGGGACCGCCACATCAGAATGAACCGCCATCTTTTCCAGCATATGTTTTACACAGCGGATGCCCTTCCAGCTGCAACCTAGTACTGGGAAACACCCATACACACTAATTCATTCCCAAACATAAACTACAGCCTTTTTAGTTTATTCAATTCACCTATACCGTATGTCTTTGGACTGTGGAGAAAACCAGAGCACCCAGAGGAAACCCACATGAACACTGGGAGTACATGCAAACTCCATGCAGAAATGCCAACTGATCAAGCTGGAACTCAAACTAGCGACCTTCTTGCTGTGAGGTAGCAATGCTAACTACTGAGCCACTGTGTTGCCCCTCTCTATAATCACATAATCAAATTGTCCACAATTGTTTTGCGTAGTTTGTCAGTGAACTGTAGCTCTGTAATAAGTGCTGCTCCATCTTAAAGCAGGCGCTGGACTTTTAATACTGATTAAACAACTAGCTTAACTGACAACATTTGCATAAAAATCACCTTCTATTAATCGTGCAACTCTACAATGAACTTTAGACTCACAAGCTGCCACTTTTTCAACAAGCCTTTCAGACAAGTGTGTTTTTTTTGTTCAGTTGAGAAATTTGCAAACTCCACACAGAAATGCCAACTGACCCAGCCAAGACTTGAACCAGCGACCTTCTTGCTGTGAGGCGATAGTGCTAAACCACTGAACCACTGTGTCACCATTTATCATTGAATGTTTTTTTTTGTAATACAAAGATTTCTGACAAATGTTCAAGATTTTCATTTATGTTGTGAACTAATTGTATTTGTTGCCTAATTGTGTTATTCATGCCAAGCCTGGTAACACTATGTTCTGGTGTACATAGCTTTTATACTCCACCTTTCATTGGTTTGGTTATAAAGTACTTTTGCATGCTTATGTACACTGAAAATATAACACTCGTGCACATAACACTGTTTTCACAAATTTGTGTTTGTCTAACAACAACATATCTTAATGGTATCATTTTAAAAAAGCTTGCACTTTTAAATCCATGGAAATTGACCAGCAAAATGCAAAAAGAATCTCTTATTTATAGCTGAAAATTGTGTTGTTTAATGGATGAAAACCAGTCATATTTGAAGATATATGAATATACAGTGTCATTTACAGTTTTGAATACTACACCCACTTGTCATGTTTCTGAAGGGTTGTTAAACCAGCAAAGAGATTCATGTGTAAACTATCACTGAAAAAAATTATTCAAAGATGATTCCTTGGATTTACTCATTTTTTTACGTTAAGTGGTTGTAAACAATTTAATTGTGTTGAATTTAAACAAACAAATTTAATTGAACATTATTCAATTTAATTTGTTTGTTTAAATTCAACACAAATAAATTGTTTGCAACAGTTCTGCATGCAACACTTTTTTTAGTGTACAGCTGACTATACTGTCTACTAGCTAGTAAATTTGCTAGATAGTAGATTATCGACTGGCCAAACCAGCATAGTCAGACTGTCTTTTTTTTGGATCTGGTTGAACAGCTATTTGACCAGCTTGGGCCATAAACTAGCTTCTAAAACCCAATTGCCAGCTTTAAAATACATTTTTTCCAACTGGGTTTGACTTAAAAGCTGCAGTGGACCTTTTATGCTGTTTCTTTGCACAGTCAGCAGATTTTCAATGAAATTTTATTGAGAGTACAGAAGTTGAAAACTTAACACATGAAGTAAATAAGTATCTTCTTTACTTGTATTTAAGGTTTACAATGCAAATCCAATTAGATCTACTTGTTTGATGAACAAAACCTACAGTAAATCTCTCATATAACCCATCCAGTAAAATACAGAAAATATTACTTTACAAATTGAGTTCTACATAAATAATCTGGATAATTTTACTAAACTTATTGTAAATACTGAAATTCTGTGTGGGGCTACTCATTGTGTATGTATTTATACAATCTCCATCCTTTCCTTTCACAGAAAAGGGATGTTCTCTATTGAAAATGCCATCAAGGCTAAAGCTGGACAGTCACTGTATGCTGGAAGAAAGCTGAGGAACATTTTGTAAGTGGCCAGAGGACTTGAAGAGCACCAACTAAACATCAATCTCAAAAGCTTCGTACAGGGATTCCCCCACACCAGGTGCAACTCCAAAACCCAAGAAGAAAGATGCAATACATTGGTACCTACTAATAGCAAATAACACCTTAAAGGGCTGTTCTTCTTTGCCAAACCTCAAGTGACAGTGGAAGCGAGTGCAATTTTGTTGGATAAGCCTCAGTCTTTTCTCTTGTCAAGTCTTGTATCGTGAGCCTGGCCAACAGATCATGATGTTTCGTGACCAGGTGGGAGTCCTCGCCGGCTGGTTTAAGGGATGGAACGAGTGTGAACAGACTGTGGCCTTACTGTCGCTCCTCAAGCGGGTCAGTCGGACCCAAGCACGCTTCCTCCAGCTTTGCCTGGAGCATTCCTTGGCTGACTGCACCGAGCTGCATGTTCTGGAAAGAGAGGCCAATAATCCAGGTCAGTACAGAGACTATCACCTTTTCTGCCAGTATTAACCCCATGCAAGCATGTGTTTTTGAGCTGTACCCTTTAAGAACAGGTGCATACAATTTCTTAGGCATTAGATGTTGGTACTTCTTTTGGATTTGTGTAATAATGATTTAATTTGCATTATTATTTATATTGTTGAGTTAGATTTGAGGGATGGCTTCAATGTGGGCATGTGTCCATGCTCGAGCAAACCAATTAGCTCGATAAAGACTGTTATAGACACAGCATTACCGTAATGTACAGAAATCATTTTAAATATCATTATGTTTTGATTTGTTTATTAATAATGAATATTTTCTAATTATGTTTTTTATTTATATCTCTAATATATTCTTGAAAATCTGTTATTTTTACAATAAGAAAATTATTTTGATGACATATTAAAAGATTATATTTAAGAATCGCAGTGTAGCAATCAAAATATTAATTAATTGCCATTAGAATTTTTTATACTTTGTCGCTGTCCTTTAAAGGACACCTATGATGAAAATCATCTTTTTTAAGCTGTTTGGACAGAACTGTGTTTAGGTACAGTATAGTGTGTCCACTGTCATATTAGGGTGATATAAAGACAATAAGTCTCTTTTTTAAATTCCCTGACTTTAAAAAAGTATCCAAATCCCTCCCATTTTGAGGCCTACTGCAACGTGATGTAGGAGTGCAGTTTCACCGGCCACCGAATTGATTCACAGCCGCGTATTAACATGTCTTCGTAGTAAAGTGTACTGTTTAATCATATCAACAAGACAAGACGTGCGCAAAGCAACTGGGATTAAAAGATCTGTTCAGCTCTCTGTGATCATCAATCATCATTAAATGTGATAAAGAATGATTTTCACTCAAGTTTAAAACGTTTTTAAAACAGTGCATGTTTGTAATGAATTACAGCGATGTTAACACAGCCGCGTGTCAGTACAATTATAAAAGAAGACGCTTTAATCCTAGTTTGTGGACGTTAAATCTGATTTATTTTGTACATGAACATAACGGATATCTATACAGCAGTGAATATTAACATTTATTCTGTCACAATTGCTGTGCAAAAACAGTGCAAAGTTAAACACGCATGCTGTGTGTGTTTGAACTTTTTAACGACATCGTGAGTGACTCATTGCAGAAAGGCTTGAATTAACTTAACAACAAATACATCAAATAATCATTGGGAAAGTTTGTACTGTAGTATTAACTCAGCCGGAGAGCACACTCTGACAGGCACATGGGAACAGTGGGCAGGGAGAACTAGCATTAAAGGTAGAGGCCGCAAAATTAGCTACATTGTGTTTAGAGGAGAAAAATCCAATAATGTGAAAGGTATAATAAATAATCTAATGGTTGTTTTGAGTTGAAATTTTACAGACACAGTCTGGAGACATAAAACCCTTATCTTAAATCTTGAAAAAAGGGTAAAATAGGTGCCCTTTAAACTACTAGATTTTATCCATTTGTCAGTTTATCATATTTTTAAATATACTAACATTCAGTATGACTATTCTCTTGTACGTTTTTACAAGTACTAGTCAGAATAAGCATTGTTTTTTCATAAATATTTTGACATTTCGATACTTAACTTCCATATGACATGCTTTCTATCTATTCTAAATCACTTTGGTTAATTTAATTTGATGCAGACACTAAAATGGGACATCTTGCTTGTGATCCAGATGTTAAATTTACTTTTTTATTTATACACTGAAAAGCAAATACTCTGACTTACAAAACCGAAGGCATAATTCATCATATTAAAACAAATAAGGTTAAATCTACAGTTAGGAAGACCCTCTTCTTTCTTGCACACATACTGTACATGGTGTAAACCTCAAACATGGGATTCCCATCAGAGTTTATAGTGGGCCGGGACTCATAAAAAGCCTCCTCCTGCCTTTGCGGTGGTGCGTGTTGTATTTTATATGAGGGATTTTAGCACAGCTCTGTCATTGTTATTCTAAAACATCAAGATGAAGACATCAAAGAAGAGGTTTCTTTTAAAGTGCTCCTCCTTGCCCTGGTGTGTCCGCTGACATTAAAACCAGCTGAAACTCTTCTGGATGCTGTCTTTCTGCTGCTGGACTCATACGTTCTTATGTGATGATGAAGCGCTATTTGTTATTGCAGATGGTGGATTTGCATGCTCGTATGTGGTGATGACCTTTTGAATAAATGCGCTGAAGTGTGTGTATTGCTGGTGTTCATGACATTGTGACGTTTGTTCCAATATACTTGTAGAGACCAAAAATCACTTTCATGGAATAAATTGTCAACTGTAATAGATTTTTTATTCCATATACCTTGACATGTTAATAAGTGGGCGTGGCTAACTTGTGTACAGTGTGTATGTGTATTAGCCATGAGATTGAGGAGAGCGCTCACTGGAGCATTTGTAGTAAGATCAGGGGCCTGTTTCAGAAAGGAGGTTCAAACAACTCGGAGTTTAAACTTGAACTCTGAGTTGATTTACCAAGAGATTAAAAACTCAGAGTTTTCGGTTTCAGAATAGCTGATCTGAGCTGGGTCAATCAACTTTGAGTAGACCAACTCAGAGTTAAGCGCGCACACCGTGACTTTAAAAAGGCATTATCAATGGAGCGCAGATATTACGAGTGACTATGGCAACATCTTAAAAAAAAGATCACCATTTCTTTCTCCGGCTGAACTTGATCTGCTCATGCAAAGTTATAGCAAATATAAGTGTATATATTTTAAAAGAAGCAGCCATCAGTGAAACAGAGACAGTTAGCCTGGGAAAACAGCTGCTCAAGTCAATGCGTAATTTTTAATTTTAAGTATTTAAACATTTAAGTATAATAAAATAAGTAATGTAATGTGTGTCGTTTATACTTTTTTCTAAACTTTTATACACTTTTATCAGTTTTAATAGATTTAACAGCGCACTTGTTGTGTGTCTGCCTTTTTATTGATCAAGTGATAGAAGTTTAGAACATTAAGAAGGTAATCAGTAAGAAAATAATTTTTAGACAGAATAATAATCCCATTAATCTAGTAACAGTGCATGTCGAAGGTTAAGCTAATTATTTATGAAAAAAGGATAAGCCTCGTACGTGATTTCTGTGTGTGACAAAAATGTAGGCAATAGCTGTGTTTCCATCAAAATATAGGCTATTACATAAATTTGTGCAAAACTGGAATAATGCCTAAAAATAAAGCAGCGTTTTTATCCAAACAGTCGAAGAGAACACAATCGTCACTTCCTGATTAACTTGTGCCAAATATCAACAGTAAAAACAGAATTTACTGCGGTCGAAGAAGCTGCGTCAATGATTTTTTTATTTAATTAATGTACTTGCGCCTCAGAATACAATTGACACACAACGAACACGTGGGGGCGTTTGAAGCCAGACGCGGAGATCTTGACACACTCCAGACGCTCGGAGGTAATTAATAATATACACTAATACTGAAACAGTTCAGGCATTTTAGAATGACTAAAACAACATTTAAGATGTTCTGCAGTGTGCTCAGTCTGATGGTTTGTCCTTTCACATACATTTTCATCATCATCTCTAACAAACCTTTTTTTAATGTACATACTGTAATTTGTTAAGTGCACTTCGTAGTTTATGTACATCTTATCAAATAAAAGTTTAACCTCAGTTATGCACATGTTTAATTATGCGTATTTTCAAAAGTTATGTTAATCACGACGTATCCATCAATCGTTTTTATGGGCATCTCCAAAATGAGCCCTAAAATAGGTGTGTGGAAACGTAAGGCTAATGCGAGAAATACGCTTCATCTTTAAAAAAGGGGAGGAGACCGACTGAAACTCAGAGTTTAGGGAATAAAACCTGCTTCTGACCAGGTTAGATTCACAGAGTAAGTTACCACAGTAACTGACTCTGAGTTAAAGTTACCTTTCTTTCAGAAACAGGCTTGACTTACCCTGATTTCTTGAGTTTAACAAACCTGCCATTTTGAAACGGAAAACCCAGAGTTTCTCTCATTTCAGGGTTAAAATACTCTGAGTTTTCACTTAACCTCCTTTCTGAAACAGGCCCCAGGTCATCAATCTGAAGTAAATATTTACCTGTGATTTAGATTAATTCTTCCGACTTCAATCTGCGAATGCGAGTACAGAATAACTCTGTGTACAATATCCCTCACTAAGTTAAACAGTCCTATGTCTAGCCCTACAGGCTCTGCCGACTAACAGCGTCCTAATTCTCGCCCAGCAGCACCACTATTCACCTGGAGAGCTGTACATTTTTGACTAGGAAAATACACAAATAACAGTAGTTAGTTATGCCATAAAATGATTTCAGAATGTTACACATAAAAAAGGGTTTATTTATTGTCATACAGAGCTTAATTTAGTGTTTGATCTGTTAATAAATAATTTTTTTTTTTTACAATATTGCTCCCAAGCAGGCTTCCGCTTGGTCTTATTGCCTGGCTGCCCCATGAGAGAACCTCTTGAGGGTGGGCCTTTCGAAGGAACTAGGAAAACGTGACAGTCATTTTCATGTTAGCTGAGTAGCTGTATATAATCAAAGTAAGATATATGAAAAAAAGTCTCTACAAGTAAAGCATGAGCACACATTGCTTTGCATCTTATAAACCCAACCAAGCCTTAAAATCAAATTACTGGGATGATTTTGAGCCTTAATTTGTCCACAACTTTCGTTGTGTTTCAGCAAATGAAATTATTTTTGGTCACAAACCTTATTTTAATTCATAGTTTGGGAAAACTTTTTCAAAAACTCAACAACATGGACAATTTTACTACATTTTAATTATGTTGGCGGCTGTTTTTGGCCCATTGACTTCCAGTACAATGACAATTTTTCATTCCAAAAGCCATGACACCATATTATCATGCATTCTTGGTTGTTGGTGGTTTTCCCTGTTGGGAAGAGGTACAATTAGCATTTTTTTCCTCGTTTATTTTAGCAATTAGCCTTTTTTACACTTAGGTTAAAATAAAGTTATACCCCCCAACCTTAGGACCAAATATCATCAGAAATGTAATTTATGAACTTGTGGGGACATTTTTGTAGGTCTCCATAAGGAAAGCAGATTCTTAATCATACATACTGAAGAATTTTCATCATGTAAAAATGCTGAATATTTGTGTGTGTGTGTGTGTGTGTGTGTGTGCGTGTGCGTGTGTGTGTGTGTGTGTGTGTGTGTGTGTGTGTGTGTGTGTGTGTGTGTGTGTGTGTGTGTGTGTGTGTGTGTGTTTTGGGGTTAGGGTTAGGGTGAGGGTGAGGGGACAGAATTTATAGATTGCACAGTATGAAAATCATTACATCTATGTGAAGTCCCTATAAAACATAAAAACCCAATGTGTGTGTGTGTGTGTGTGTTTACCTGTGTGATTCACCTCAGGCTGTATTGCGCAGTTGTCTCGATGTCAGCCAGAACTCATGTCAGCTTTCTATTACTCACCAGACAGCAGGGATTCTTTGGTTGATCAGCAAATTTTCTTTCATTCGGGCAGACGTCTGGTTTATCCTGAGCCTTCATTAAGTATTGCAAACTGAACTCACGTCAGGCATTTGAGATGAGTCGTTGGTTTTTCTGTGTAAAGGTTATGATTTGACTTGTCTAGCAAGGCCAATTTTGAACCACTTTTACAGTGATATTTTACGCCATTTGAAGCCTGTGTGGGGTTTATAATGTATGGTGTTAAGGAATATTTTTTTTATGAAGTGAGGAGCATTATATATTATATTGCATATTTTATTTTTAATTATAGATAATATATTATTATTAATAATAATACTAATACTAGTATATATTATTAATATATTTTTCATACTTATAAACTATAGATGATTAATACTACATCTGTATGAAATGCCTACATTTTAGCCGTTTAATAATACAATTACAATTTTGTACTCGTAATATTATCATTTTGATCATATTTATTATCGTGTATTTTATATTTTGCAGTAAATTGTATTATTTTCTTTCATTTTTGCACTAATAATTTTACATTTTTATTTCTCATTTCTTTTATTTGTTATATGTGAAATGTATTGTTATATCAAGTTAACATTATTATCATATTTATTATATACAGTGCATCCGGAAAGTATTCATAGCGCTTCACTTTTTCCACATTTTTTATGTTACAGCCTTATTCCAAAATGGATTAAATTAATTAATTTCCTCATAATTCTACACACAGTACCCCATAATGACAATGTAAAAAAAGAGTTTTTTGAATTTGTTGCAAATTTATTAAAACTAAAAAACCTGAAAATTCACATGAACAAAAGTAGTCACAGCCTTTGCTCAATGCTTTGTTGATGCACCTTTGGCAGCAATTACAGCCTCAAGTCTTTTTTAATATGCTGCCACCAGCTTGGCACACCTGTTTTTGGGAATTTTTGCCCATTCCTCTTTGCAGTCAGTCTCAAGCTCTATCAGGTTGGATGGGAAGCATCCACTCCAATTAACTCCAAAGCATTAACTCCAAAGAGTTCAATTTAATTCTTATCAGACCAGAGAGTTTTGTTTCTTATTGTCTGAGAGTCCTTCAGATGCCTTTTGGCAAATTCCAGGCGGGGAGTGGCCTCCATCTGGCCACTCTAGCGTACAGGCCTGATTGGTGGATTGCAGCATAGATGGTTGTCCTTCTGTAAGGTTCTCCTCTCTCCACAGAAGAACGCAGGAGATCAAATCATGTCCATCAACTGAATTGACCACAGGTAAACTAATTAATCTGCTGAAACATCTCAGGAATGATCAGTGGAAACAGAATGTACTTGAGCTCAATTTAGAGCTTCATGTCAAAGGCTAAGATTACTTATATACTTATGTACATTTTTCAGGTTTTTTATTTTTATTTTTTTTTTATTTTGTAGAAATAAATTAATTGAATCTATTTTGGAATAAGGCTGTAACAGAAAAAATGTGGAAAAAGTGATGCACTGTATATTATTTTTCATACAGTATTCATCATATACATTGTTTTTGTGTGTAAAATGTGTATTTTTTACATTTATTTTATTGCTGTACATTTATTTAAACTATGTTTCTACATTGTATGTTTAATATATACACTTGTAGGTAATAATACTACTATAACAGACAGACAGACAGACAGACAGACAGATATATAGATAAATGGATAGATAGATAGATAGATAGATAGATAGATAGACAGACAGACAGACAGACAGACAGACAGACAGACAGACAGACAGACAGACAGACAGACAGACAGACAGACAGACAGACAGATAGATAGATAGATAGATAGATAGATAGATAGATAGATAGATAGATAGATAGATAGATAGATAGATCGATAGATATCAATCAAACAAACACTTCACTAAACATGTCAGTTTGAAAAATGGTTCAGGATGGCTACTTGCGTTTACTTACTGAAATCAAAGATCCCCTTCTAATTCTCAAAGCAGTAAATGAGCACATTAAGGCATCCTTGTTCATATGAACGGTGCATGGAGGCTCAGAGTTAACTCGCAGCTGGAAGTCGACTGGAAAGATGCAACTATTTGGAAAGAGCTGCGCCAATGAGAGGAATCCACAATGACCTACTTATTTCCCCTCTGTGAAGGAGCTGCCTTGTTCCCCTGACCCAAATGATGCAACTTATTTGCCTCACATCTCAGCATCGCACACTGTAACAAAACACATGTGTGGGTTTTTTGCATTTTTAACTTCAGGTGATAATAATAATGATATATTTATTTAATATCTTACACTTTAATAATATTTAAAGTTCTGAGTCATTATACTGTAGTGAATGTCAGTTCATATTTGCATTGGAAATATGAGGTTCTGGTGAGGTTTTGGAATGCAGCTTTTGAATGTCTGTCATTTTATTTTGCAACCTTTTAAGCTGCAATCTTTTTTTAAACACGTGGATTTTGGAAATGGTTTCAAATATGTTATGTTAGGATAGGTAATAATAAACAACAGGTCACTAAACTGAAATTTTAATACTGTAAAAACAATTCTTTCAGCTTTAAAAAAAAAGTTGGATCAAACTAACTTTTCCAGTCATCTCAACTTATATCAATCAAATTGGCTAAAAGTATTAAGGTGAACTTTGTATGTTATTTGTAAATTTATGTTTTCGTTCAGTTTTTTACAGTGTAATGAATTTGATAATGTATTAGTTCAATGACAACCAAGCTAAACAAAGAAGTTTTTGTAAATTGACATTGAAACCGTGTCAGTCCAGTTTTCAGAGTTAAAGATCAATTTACTTCAGTTCAGAGTGTTTAATTTCCACTGCAAAAAGTCCAAGCACTGAAGAGCAAATCCATTGATGCGCAGCTCCACAAATCCCAAACCAAGCAAGCCAGTAGCGACAGTGGTGAGGAACAAAACTTCACCAATTGATAAAAGTGAAGGAACCTATAGATACCACGTGCATACACATATTTGAAGTAGATCTATTTTTAGTTGTAAAATCAGATCTCACAATATCTTTATAGATAAACTACAGATATAATAACTAAAAACACAACCATTGACCAATAGTCCTTAATGCACAATAATAATCTTTATAGAAATATGAAAAAAGTAGCCTAGGCTGAAATAATACAGCATTAATTATGCATTCAGTTAACCTTTATGACCATTGAGGTAGAAATTCTGTGTTCATATATAGACATCTATAATAAACGTCAGGGTACTACATTTTAAAAACTTTAAAAACAGTACACATGGCTATATTGTACTTCTAGTGTTAAATGCTAATGTTTACATTCCTTCATCTCGACATTTTAGTCTTAACCATCATCAGTGCAGTGGTTGGCGTCTATGTGATAAAATATCTGTAAACCCAAAACACAGAAAGCTGCACAATACATCCCTTGCTTAGGTTTTGTTTTTGTTTTTTTCTTCTCTCATTTGTATATATCATTGATATAGATGTGTGTGTGTGTATTCCCCAATGACACAATGATGCCTCTTGTACATTGTCTTATTGTTTTTTGGAAGAAGCCGGTGTCATTTTCGGACAAAAAAAATGCTGGTTGGATAAAAGCTACTTTAATTGAGAATATGTCAGGGTTTTGAAAATATATATATATATTGGCCCTATTTCCGCCTCTCCACCTTTCAGCCCAGTGGCAGGTTGGACAGGAGAAGTAGTGTTGTTATGAATGACCGACTTCATACGTGTGTGTGTGTGTGTGTGTGTGTGTGTGTGTGTGTGTGTGTGTGTGTGTGTGTGTGTGTGTGTGTGTGTGTGTGTGTGTGTGTGTGTGTGTGTGAGTGAGTGAGTGAGAGAGAGAGTGTGTGCGCGTATCCATCTGTGTGTGAGATGATGAAGGCTTATCGAGTTGTTTTTCCAATATGGTGGTAGATGCACTGCAATGTGCCTTCGGATATGTCTAACAGCCACACACACACATATATATATATATATATATATATATATATATATATATATATATATATATATATATATATATATATATATATATATATATATATATATATATATATATATTGAAACCAGCTGCAATGATGCTTCCTGTTGTAACAGGTAATGAGTATATCTGTTGTTGACATAGTGATACTTTACTGCCTGAAATGGCTGTTAATTCAAAGCTTTTCATCATCAATTGCTTTATATTGGTCTGTTTAGATTTTGTTTTTGGGATTGGTAATGACTGATTTATCAGTGTTGTTTGTGGCTCTGATATAGACTTTGGCAAGTACTCATAATCAGTTTTACTTAAATGTTTTGGGAAGACACCTTTATCCAAAGCAACTTAAAATGCATTAAATGCACATACTGTATATTGAAGCCATGATCTTGCTTGTCCTGTAGTACCATCCTCTGTACAGGAAATCAGAGAGGAAGTCAAAATTTTAAGCTGCTTAATACTGCCTGCTTAAAAATTATATTCTTTTATTAATGAACACTATTAATAAAGTCAACATCCTCATGTGAAATGTTAATTCTTTAAAAATATTTCTCAAGAGCTGTTTTAATGTAAGGAAGATTTTTTTTCAACACATTTTAAACATAATAGGCTTAACATAATAGTTATTTTGCAAGTCAACAGTACTTTGTAGCTTCGTAGCTAATCTCAAAAAATATTTCTTAACGGAGCCAATAGTATTGACTTTAATTTGGTTTATTTTATTGAGAATCTGCTTTTATTCAAGCCAAACTAAAATAAATAAGACTTTCTCCAGAAGATGAACTATGATAGGAAATACTGTAAATATTTTATTTCTTTGTCAAATATTATTTGAGAATAATTTGAGAGGAGGGCTAATCATTTGTCCTTCATCTGTGCATATAGTTGATTTTACATAGCTGAAAAAGTTTAGTTTTATTAAAACAGCTAATATGTTTACCTATTTGCTCACACTTTATTTTAAGGTCCACTCCTAATATGCTGGTTATTAATAATTATCATGAGCTAGGTTTAGCTTTATTGGGAAAGATGAGAGATGTAGATAATGCAGAATAATATGTTCTTCATAACTATTGCAGATTTCGACCTACTGTATGATTATGAGTTGTTTTTACATCACTTCCCTCCTTTACTGTCCTGTAGACACTCCTCCTGCAGTGACCAGTGTCCAGACTCTTCTTCTGTCTGCCTGTTTTTTGTTTTTTCCCTCCTCTGCTTTTCACAGAACGTCACAGAGCTGTTTGGAAAAGAAAGATTGCTTGTTTCTGGGTTTGGGTGTCGAACCGTTTCATCGCACCCACGCATGAGCAAACAGTTTATTTCTGTCCTTCACTGCTTTCTGTGAACTCATGCGCAACCCCAGGGACAACCGTGGAGAACCTGCCAGAAATATTCACTTATTTATTTTTTTTGCTCTGAAAAGAAAGCCCTAGTTTTTTGTCAGCCCTTTTTGAGTGGAGTCGTCGGTCTGAAAGGCCTCCCGTTGTCCTCGGTCATTTCAAAATAACAGTGTTTGAGAGCTATGAATGGCCAGTGGTGACGTTAGTGGGACTTACAGTAAATTTGGAAAAGTCCTTGTGAACTGAGGGTCTTTCTGTCATCTAGGATTTGCTGAAGCACAGAAAAGGGCTTTTTATACTTGAACTAGTTATTACTGTATGTGCAATATACTGTATCTATACAGTTTCACCAAATCTATTTGGAAAGATTATATAGTCAAAACATAGCTAACATACTAGCTTACCTACTTTAACAAGATCACTGTTGTTTTTTTATTTTCTTAAAATAAACGTGAAGCTATCTTTACTCAATTTTATTAGCTTAACTGCTTTCTCTAATAATTGCTCTGATTTGCTTAAAAAATAAGTTAAATTTATCTCTTGATTTTATTAGCAAAATCTGCTCAATATTTCATGATAAATCCAGAATATAATTTTTTTTTAAAGAAAATATGCACATTTTTATTACCACATCATTTTTTTTTATTGAAAATTTCAAGCCTCAAGATTTTTTATAGTGTAAGTTAGTTTAGATATTGTGTCAGGCATGTAGAAAAAGCTCATGCAGAATATGTGAATTATAAGTACTAATAAACAGCCAATATCTCAATAACACGCATGCTAATAAGCAGTTAGTAGTGAGAATAGAAGTGATGTATTTATTTGAATTGATTAGGATGATTCTGTAGAAGAGTGGATCATGCATTAAATGTAATAAACTTTAGGCAGATGAATGCAATGAAGCAACTATAAAAGTGAGCTAAACAGTGCATGCTTTAAGGTTTTTGTATATTCATTCATTTTCTTTTCGGCTTAATCCCTTTATTAATCTGGGGTCGCTACTGTGGTATGAACCGCCAACTTATCCAGCACATGTTTTACGGAGCGGATGCCCTTCCAGCTGCAACCCATCTCTGGGAAACATCTATACACACTCATTCACACTCATACACTACGGACAATTTAGCCTACCCAATTCACCTGTACCGCATGTCTTTGGACTGTAGGGGAAACCGGAGGAAAACGTGGAGACGTAGGGAGAACATGCAAACTCTGCACAGAAACGCCACCTGACCCAGCCGAGGCTCAAACCAGCGACCTTTTTGCTGTGAGGCGACAGCACTACCTACTGCGCCACCGCGTCGCCATTGTTTTGTATATATAAATGTAAAAAATACACTGCAAAGTCAACTCAGCATATTATGCATATCTTGTGATGTGACTATTGTGAATGCACACATTGCGATATCGATGCTGAAACAATATATTGTGAAGCCCTAATCAGTGTAGAGCATAAGTACACCTACTTGGAATTTTAGCACTTGTATTTATTTGTCAGTGGTATATTTTTTTTTTAATGAGGTGTCGCTGACATTATTACTACAGCAGATTCAACTACAGTGTCAATAGAAAATCATCCCACATTTTTTTAAAATAATTTCTTTCTCTGTCGTACAGCCTGAAACTTTTCCAGCCTTTGAAATGATTTTGTAGTCTTTTTCCTAACCTGTGCCTTTTTACAACTTTATCCTGAAGGTTGTTTGAAAGCAGATTGTTTGAGATAGATTTTCCAGGGTATGATGATTTTCTATAGGCACTGTATATCTATTTTGTATGGTCTCCTTGATGTTTCTTGTTAAATACATTTTAATTTGATGTTTTCTGCTAACGTAACTTGCTTTATCATCTCTCCTGATCTTTAGACTTGAAGACCCTCTTCTTCTTGTTTGGCAGGTCTTTTTGGTTCTAGCTATTTTATGGCTTGTTGCTAACAAAACACAGTGTTTTTAAAGGGATAGTTCATGCAAAAATGACATTCTGTCATCAGTTACTCATCATCATGTCATTTGGACAAACCCATTTTTAAAACACAGATGGTAGATTGTTTAAATCGAGCCTGTTTTTTTGCCCAAACTATAAATCAGTGAAATTTGTCATTTATTTTATTTTATTTTATTTCATTTCATTTCATTTCATTTCATTTCATTTTATTTTATTTCATTTCATTTCATTTTATTTACTTACACTGATTTTATATGGGCTGAAATGAAACAGGTTACAACAGTTTGCAGTTAACCTTTTTTTGCAGTGTATTTACTTATTTATTTCATTCATTCGTTCGTCATCCCTCCATCTGTTCATTTTTCTTAGTCCCTGATTTATCAGGGGTTGCCACAGCAGAATGAACCGCATATTTATTTCTTTATTTATTTATTTAGTCATTAGTGATAAAGTGACTTTAAATAAGTGACTAAATAAGTTAAATAAGTCAACCCACACTTTTAGTTGTTCTTGTTTACACCAGATATTGTATTTTTAACTGAGGTTATGTTTCTTTGGAGTTAACAAGAAGTGTATGATGCTTTATAAAGCTGTTCTTGAAAGCATTGTCAGGTTGGGCTGGGCCAAAAAACAATATCATATCGAATGGCAATAAAATGTATGTCGATAATGCTCTGTTATAAGCTCTGGACATTTTTACTCTATTGATCCTAATCACCAAGTGTCAGCCAATCATACAGCAGATATAAGCAATGAATTGTTCAAAAAGATTAAAGCCCGTACTGGTTTTCTTTACAGAAACAAATCTTCCTTTACACACTCTTTAAAGCAGCATTTGGTCAATTTAACTGTATTACCAATTTTGTATTATGAAATTCAATGTTCAGATCAGCTTTAAAAACCCTTACTGGATGTTATTTACAATGCAGCGATTCGTTTGGTTACTGATGCAACCATTGAATACTCATCCCTGTCAGCTGTATTCTTTCCTGAATTGGTCTTCTCTTCAATCACACTGATAAATTCATTGGTTTCTGTTTATTTACAAAACTCTGATTGGGAAAACTGCTATATTTACAGTCACTTCTTAACATTCAGAAGAAATGTCGGTCCCACTTTATATTAAGTGTCCCTAACTACTATGTACTTACATCAAAAAATAAATACAATGTACTTACTGTGTTTATACTGTATTTGAGAACACTTGTGGTGCTTTTGAGTTGGGATAGAGGTTGGGTTATGGATAGGTTTGGTGGTATGGGTAGGTTTAAGGGTGGGTTAAGGTGTAAGGGATGGTCAACAGTGTATTTACAAATGTAATTACAAAAGTTAACTACAGATGTAATTACATGCATGTATTTAATCAAGCATAAGTACAAAGTAAATACATGTATATGCACAATAAGTACATTGTAACAAACTATTAATTCCTATGTAAGTACATAGTAGTTAAGGCCACTTAATATAAAGTGGGACCGAAATGTCAAAATCTGCGCTCTAGTAGTTTTACTAACCTTTGCACACCCAAAGTTGGCACTACATTTGGTCACTGCTCTTTTCAGTTTTCTGCTGCTGATGCTTGGAATCATCTGCAGCAGACCTTAAAGCTCAACACTTTCATTCCACTATCATCCTTTAACATCCAATTCAGTTAATAGTAAAAGATCATTGCGCTTGTTTTTAGTTTTTCCTTGGTTTTACATGTTATTATCTGCATCCGTGAAATTGTTATTGTATTGTGTCCCTGCTATTTTGTACTGTATCTGCTTTTTATGTTGCCTCTTGGCCTGGTCGTCATTGTAAATGAAAACTGGTTCTTAATTGACTTACCTGGTTAAATAAAGGTTATTATCATTAACAATAGTAATCTGTAATAGTGTTGATATTAAAGATTCACCAGATTTTTGGTCGCCGAAAATTATTGGCCAAAAGTAGGTTATGCTCCATCACTCAGTATTGTTTATTACCCTCATTTCACTTTTCAGCCAGCAGTTCTCTTTCCTCCCAGCAGTATCCGCCTTCAGTCATAGTTGGGATACTCTTTTAAAAGTGGAAGCATTAACAACTTATATCAAAATATAGAGATCATTAACGTTCAATATAGGAAATAAATATCGAGATAGCATATCGCCCAGACCTATTGCCAATCATGGTATTACAGTGTGGTTTGGCAAACTATACAGTGTAAATCTAAGTTGATGCGTCTCTTAAAGACAAGACTAAAAATTGTTGGACATGATGAATATTTTAATCCTCCAGTTTTATATGAGAATCGTATGCTCAATCCGATAAAAAGTATTCTGAATGATCCAACTCATTTTTTTGTATCCATATTAAGAACTACTTTCCTCAGGTAAGAGATCTAGGGCCCTATCATACACCCGGCGCAGTGTGGCGCAAGGCGTGGCGCAGTAGTCTTTTGAAAGTTTCAGCTTGGCGCAAGAGTCGTTTTGAGGCGTTGCGCTACGCTGTTTAAATAGCAAATGCATTAGCGCTCATTTTTGCTCCCATAGGCGTTCTGGTCTAAAAAGGAAGGCGTTCTGAGGCGAACCGCTGGCGCGTCGCTATTTTGAGAAACTATAATAGATTTTTCATTAGACCAAAACTAACCCGGTCAAAACTCCGGCGCAGAGTTGCGCCTCGCTTACGCACTGCTTAATACACACAAGAGAGCAATAGGCAAATATCTTTACATATGAAAAAATGTAAATATTAAGGATACATATAGGATATAATAAGAATAGATATAGGATATAAATATAAAGGATTCAAATATTACAAAACATATTATTTTCTAGCCTACATAAATATTAAAAATCACTGCTTTTATGTCTTCTTCATCTCGGGAGGCTTTTTCAGTTCATTCATAACAATTTGCTTTTGTATAATGTTATTATTATTAGCAAAATTATTTATTATATCCATATTTATATTTGTTTTATTAAAAACAAGCTTAGATTTGCCCACCTGTCAGGTTTTAGACCATATGGGGCACAGCATGTGTTTTAGGATATAACTCAGGTTTTTGAGCACATTTTGCTGTTATTATTCATTTATTCGTTTGCTGGAAATTAGAACTGAATTTAGAAATAGTTTTGAAACGAATATTTGCGCTTAACAAACAAAATTATGTATTTATAGACTAATTGATGTCTCTGCGTAAAGGTTTCCCTATCCAAGAGCGAAAGTGAAAGTGATCCATTATCTCTCATTCTCACGCAGTTGATGCTCTGTTTAACAGTTTTCTGTTGCAATAGTTAACTGTTTGCTTGTGAAATGCTCATTTTTACCACTTAGACTTACTTTGCGTCCTGTAAATAGCGAATGCGCTCTTGGCGCGACGCAGCTGACTCTTAAAGGGATTGGGAGATGAGATTCAAATTAGTTTTATTCTCAAACACACCTATAACTCATTAAGAAAATAAACTCAACCCTTTTAGACCATGCGCCGCGGCACAAGGCAGATTTCACGTCCTTAAATTAGCAAAAACGCGTCCTGACACACCCTGAAAGCGTTTGCGCCCTGCATTTTGTGCTCTGCGCATGGACCATGAAAATAGAGCCCATAGAGTCCCTAAGTGTAGGTTGAACCAACATAAGACATCCCTTATATCGGTTTCATTGGGTTTATTTAACAATAGTTTGTCTTAATTATCAATATAGTTTTAATAACTACTGTATTTTGTATTGTTTTTGTGGTATGTCTGCTGCGGTATGGTGATGCCGATAACAAATTTCCTGTCAAGGACTAAAAAGTTTACTACTTCTAAAGTTTACTGCTACTACCACAAGAGAAGCTCTGTATAGTGTAATCAGCCATAGCATTGCCCTCTCAGACATGCTTTGCACTTCTATGTCTTTCTTTCTTAAGTTCTCCTTGGTGCCGATGCTAACTTTTAAGATGTCTCTGAAAAATGCTGAGCTCGGATGACATCAGCACTTGAGTCAGTCTGGGTAATAACTTACACATCACCTGTTTCTCATCCTAATGAATGGCAAAATATGCTCAGCTCAGCGAAAAGGAATGGATGACATGCAAGTACTTGAAAGCTGTAAGATATATCACCCTTTCTGAGTAACATTGCTTTCCTTACGGCATCTCTGCTACTGTTCCAGGAGACTGTTTGATTTGCGGTTTTTCTATACTGAATACGTTTAACTGAGAGTGTATTTATTAGCTGAGACAGCAATTATAATTGGTGGTTCATTCTGCTTTGGAGACACCTGATAAAGGGAATAAGCCAAAGAAAAGTGAGGAGGTGGTTGTAATCTTCCTTTATGTTTATTAAATGCACTGTTCATTCATGACACTCTTGTCTGTCACTGTCTTGGGGTTTGCTGAATAAGATTTTCTCCAAAGCAGCTTTAAATGAACTTGTAGGGCCGCTTAGCTTAAGTCACATAAAGATAATACAGGGTTCATACACGTTTACTACTAAAATTCCATGACTTTTCCATGATTTTTCCAAGACTTTCAAGTAAATTTTCATGACCTAATGTTTCATGGAATGTCTACATATGCGTGGTAAAAGAAAAATAATGCACGTTCAAATTTATTACAGTGTATTGAAAAACACGCAACAATCTATTTAGTTTCATTTTAAATTTATATCTATGTAAAATTGATTTAGATAATGCTTACACCTCACTGATAGACATCACAATGCTCAGCCAGCATCATGATCCTCCTTCCCGTCCTCATCACAGCATCAACTCGCTCGCAAAGAATGCACACTTAGGGCGTACTCACACTATGCTTTCCAAACCGTGCCCAAGCCTGTTTCCCGGATCGTTTAAGAAGTGTGAGTGCTGTGATTCGGACTCAGGCAAAATCTGTTCGGCAAAATATTTGACTGTGCGTCCCTGCATATCAAACGACTTAAACGATATAACTAAAGAAAGGCCCAAATGTAATGTAAGTGCGGGCCATCAGGGGAGATGGGAGGGGGGACAAGCGTGCTTTGGCCCAGTTCAAGGCAACTGTACATAGTGTGAGTACGCCCTTAGGCCTCGTTTACACTAATATGTTTTAGTTTTAAAATGGCATTTTAGAATGAAAACAATTCACGTCCACCCTGGCGTTTCACCTAGCATTTCTGAAAAGCCCTCCTTCCACACTATACCGCTGAAAATGCACATCGCGTGACCACACACACACTCTGTCATGCGCTGCAGTATAGGCTGTGCGCACGTCTGACTCTGAGCTCCAGGCAGTCAGCGGGTGCTTTGAGCACAAAACCCCAGAGAGCATGTACCGCTGGATTGTATCTCACTTTAGTTGTTAAACATGATATTTAATTAATCTAATAAACGACTCTCCGATCTTTTGAATTTGTCTGGTAATGTGTCACAGCGTCAGTACGCTGCTTTTATCTTTCGCTTTCACGCTTGTACTTAGCAATTTAAGCGAAAACCTCAGAGACTGTTGGCTGGTTCCTGTTGGTTGTGCACCTTTTTTTACCAACCAAGATTGTTGACGCCATTATAACGACACAGATCACTCTGCCTATTCATGCCAGAGTCCCTTGGAAAAAGTTATTGACGTGGTAATTTGTGTGTAACTTTATTTATTTATGATTTGGTTATAGGTAAAATAATGACCATGCGGGTCAGGTAGTTGAATGATGTTAACGTTGCAAGTACAGGTGAAGAATAAAGATGAGTGGTTTGTACTGAGATGTTTTGGTAAGAACAAGGTAACTTCAAATGAGAATGACATCGACTTTAGCTTTCTGTTGTACACCACACCTACCAATTGGTACCATTTGGCAGTGGAGACATAAGCCTGATAAAGGTGACCCGTACCGTAACATATACCGTACTGTACTAATCAGCAGAAACAAGGCATTAGAGATGTGGCGAATGGTAGACTTTGCTTCATAGAGGTGTAATCGACATGTCTGACCAAAATCTCTGAGTAATGTTTGCAGTAGCTTGTTGAATCAATGCCAGACATTTAAGGCAAATTTGAAGACAAAAGAAGTCCCATTTGGTACTAGGAAGTGCTCAGTGCGCATATATCATTATTGTAAATTGTGGTGTGGTAGATGTTTGTGCTTTTTTCCTCCACCTCCTGCCTGATGCTCTTCATGGTCATTCCTGAGCAATTTCTCACACCGTCCAACCGGTTGTGTAGCTGACGCCACATTCAGGGAGATCTGTCAGTGCACGCTTGACTGAAACTGAGAACAATGCGTCAGAAGACACACGTACCTTACAGATCTGTTTGCTTCACTGTCTTGAGACTGTCTCTCTCCGGTGTCATGTCTCTTTGCAGCTACTGTTCAGCATGTGATATTCTGCAGCTGGTAAATGCATAGTGCAAGCAGCTGCATCACAGTGCCACAATGCAGGACTTTGTTCAAAAGTGCTGATTGTGCATTTAAGGGGTCATGCTGAGATTCTCCTCCTCCCACCGGTTCCTTCAGCTCCCTCTCAGTCCAGACAGTCAGGACTTTGAGGATGTGTTTTTTCCAGTTTCCTTAAATGGGACCTTTTTCACAGATTTATTTTTTGTGTGTGTGTGCAATTATATAACCTCTGCAAAGGAATCTACGCTCTTTCTCTCTCTCTTGTAGGTACGGAAATAAAGATTTCTTCCGAATTGGAAAATAATGATCGCTGAATGAGGAGGGGGTTCAAGTAGCACACAGGGGCCCAGACATTTCCTTAAATAGAGCTCTCTGCACTCAAATCCGCAGTCTTGAGGCTCGCATTCCAGGAATAGCTTCGGCGGTGACATTTAGTGGTTCATGAACACACACACACACACACAACCTCTGGATCGTTCACAGGTAGACTTTGATGGGTCAGAGTTCCAGACCGGCTTTTATAGACGTTACAGTCATCGGGTTACAATGGGCACATCATGCCAGAGGTTGTCCCCGAAGTTTCCTTGATGTAGAAAAGACTGTGAAGGCTGATTTTTTTTGTCAGATTTTATGGGGGCACATAGAATTTCACCTGGGACCTGGTCAGAGTTTTACTTCTTTTCATAACATTTAAAAGGGGCGATACAGTGGTGCAGTAGGTAGTGCTGTCGCCACACAGCAAGAAGGTTGCTGGTTCGAGCCTCAGCTGGGTCAGTTGGCGTTTCTATGTGGAGTTTTCCTCCGGGTGCTCCGGTTTTCCCCACAGACAGGTGAATTATGTTGGCTAAATTGTCCGTAGTGTATGAGTGTGAATGAGTGCACTGTCAAATGGATTAATAAAGGGACTAAGCCGGAAAAGTAAATGAATAAATGACTGCTTTTATTCTAGCCGAAATAAAACAAATAAGACTTTCTCCAGAAGAAAAAATATTATCAGACACACTGTGAAAATTTCCTTGCTCTGTTAAACAACATTTGGGAAATATTAAAAAAAAAAAAAAAAAACAGGCAGATTGACAGGCGGATCTGTGCAGCAGCAGCCATAATGCAGACGATGTATCAGTCCGTTGTGGTAAAGAAGAAGCTGAGGTTAAAGGCGAAGCTCTCGATTTACTGGTCAATCTACAATCCTACTCTCTCCATGAGTCATCATGAGCTTTGGGTCATGACCGAAAGGTTAAGATCTCAGATACAAGCAGCTGATAAGAGTTTCTTTCGAAGGCTGGCAGGGCACACCCTTATAGATTGGGTGAGGAGCTCAAAGTAGAGCCCGCTGCTCCTCCACATCGAGAGAAGTCAGCTGAGGTGGCTTGGGTATCTGTTTAGGATGCCTCCGGGAGGCCTACCTAGGGAGGTGTTCCTGGCATGTCCTACCATGAGGAGACCTCGGGGAAGAACCAGGACACGCTGGAGGGACTATCTCGCCTGGCCTGGGAACGCCTTGGGATCCCCCTCGGAGGAGCTGGAGGAAGTGTCTGGGGTTTTCTTTTAAGACTGCAAATCCCCCAGCCCCGGAAAAGCGAATGAAAATGAATGAACAGAAATTAACTAGTGAACTAACGAATGTTAATTGAACACACATGACTCCTTTGAACTTTCACAGGTAGATTAAATTTCCTCTCAGTTTCAGCACATCTTTTATGGTCATCAGATTACAATGGCACTTCCTGCCGAGCTTGTCCCGTCTGTGGACCATGAAAATGAATGGAGCAGATTTTTGGGGCCAAAGTCTGAGGCCTCCGAGTTTCCTCACTGACTGCTGATGAGGTGAAATATCATCCGGTACAATCCCAATCTATCAGATCAAAACAAAAACACAATGACTAGACTATTCATTCATTTATTTTCCTTTGACTTAATCCCTTTATTCATTAGGGGTCGCCACAACGTAATGAACCACCAACTATTCTGGCATATGTTTTACACAGCGGATGCCCTCCAGCTGCAACCCAGTACTGTGGGGGAAATTGGAGCACCTGCAGGAAACCCACTTGAACACAGGGAGAACATGCAAACTCCACACAGAAATGCCAACTGGAGCAGCAGAGACTCAAACCAGCGACCTTCTTGCTGTTAGGTGACAGTGCTAACCACTAAGCCACCATCCCACCCCATGACTTAACTATTCATTGTTGTCATTTTGCAGGAATCATTCATAGTCTACATATTTGTGTGGTCGTATTTTCTGCAGACAATTTAAATATTGGAATCAGGTTCAGGTTAAACCTGTTTGAGTCAGGATGCAAACAGCGGAGCTCATTTGCACAGGTTAAAAAACGCATCCGCTCTTTCATCAGTAAAGATCAGATAGACTAAGTGCTTTGGGCTCAGTCTTGAATGGGTTCAAATGTGGGCCGTGACGAGTTTCCGGCAGTTAAGAGCAAGAGCTCATCATCCGTCCCAAACAATGGAGACGCGCACAGATGACTCGGAGCCGCTGGGACTGCTGTGTCTACTGACAGAGGCAGGTGTTTCCCACTTTGTTGTCTGTCCAGCTGAGCTCAATGGATAGTTAGCCTGCGCTGCTATTTCCACTGTCGAACAGGATTAGCGACCATAAATATCACTGGCTCGAAGGAAGAGAGGAAGAAAGTGTACGCTCCAGCACAGACAAACTCTCAGCACAAAGCGCCTGCCAAGCCAAAATTAGATCTGTCGGCCTCATTCTCTAATTTCTACAGCAGACGTAGCATTTGGTGATTGTGTGCGAAGAGGAACTGAGGGCCGGATGACCTGAAGCTGTATGCGTAATTCATTCAGCTGACCGAGGGCAATGCCGTCTGTGGAGGAGTCAGGAGGTCAGGGCCTTTTAGGCTGATAAACAGTCACAGCCGTTTTACAACAAAATGAAGACGCAAACCTGAATGATGACGCAATTGACAATTACGACATCATGTTCGTAAACAAACATGCTGTTCTATGGTGTTTGTTTGGTGTGACGTTTAAAGCAATAGTTCACCCAAAAATGAAAATGACATCATTATTTACTCTTCTTCATGTGATTTTAAACCTTTATGAGTTTCTGCTGAACACAAAGGAAGATGTTTTGAAGAATGTTGGATGTTGGTTCCCACTGAATTCCATAGTAGAAAAAATGGAAGTCAATGGCTGTTTCTCAATATTAAGTAGTCAAAGTTCGGACTTGCTTCCTAGGAAGTTCAGACTTGCCAAGTTCAGACTTGGAAGAACGAACTCCCGAGGACGCAAGGACACAAGTCGGGTACTTCTTCAAATGGCACGGCAGTGTACTTTACAACGTCACTTACCTCACCAAGGATTCTTTGGTTTCACTGTAAGCACGACCCTGTAAATAATAATATATTAATATTATAAATATACATTTTTGATTTAAGAAAATGTAAACATAAATCCATAAAAATGTGAAGTAAAATGAGTTGTTATGCACAGACACGTCTTTGATCATCAGATTTAATAAACTACAATGGTAATTATACAAATACTTTATATCCACAATAAGAAATAAAGACATACACGATAAGAAATAAAGATTACGTCAAACTATTTGGTAAACAAAGGCAAACCTCATACAACACGGTAACATAATTAAAGACAATTATAAAAGGTAACAAAATATTACTGCCAAAGTAATAAACCTGAGAACAAATAATAGATTTATAAGACCAAAAACTGTCCGATAGATATTCACAAGATGAATTAAATATCATGTCTTTTAACTACAATGGAGTGTTGAGAACCAGCGGTATCCAGCGCATCATGTTAACTCACAGTGCGTTAACTAATGTTTACAAGTGTCGATTTTAATAATGAAGTAATTAATGTTGAACTATTATTAATATATGATGTACAAGTATTGTTCATTCTTAGTTAATGTTAGTAAATACACGAATTAACAAAACATTATTATAAAGTGTGACCAAAATATAAAAAGTGTGTAATAATAATCATGCTAATTTAAAAGCACCCAAAAGTGCTTCCTTTCATAAAAAATAGGGCTAACTAGCAAGCTTATAATGCTGTAGGATGGTTGAAATGGGACACCAGCATTTTGAAAATGGAAAATGGTGTGTTGGTGAATTGCAGTATGTCTTGGGCAGCTACTGTACATGTTGTATTGTCAAGGCCCCAGACACAGCACAGATGGGGTCCGGGCCTGTTTAAACCTGTTGAGGAGGAAAAAAGACTGCTGCTGAAGAAAAGGTGGGGCCACAGAAGTTCAACAGGGGCCCCTTACACTCTTTCTTTCTTTGCCAAATAAAGCGTCAGCCTCTCCAGAGCTTCATGCTCCCCGTGGGTGTCATTTCAGGATACCACACGTTTATTCCCTCATTTCTTCAAGCTTTCCTCAGTTTCTTCTTGGAGTGTCATCTGAAGCTTTTCTTCCAGCTTTCCCACTCACAGGAGTGTCCTGTTCCCTCTTTTCAATGAGCCTCTGTCCTGGTCATTAGGTGGAATGGTGTTTGGTTTAGCCATACAGTCATTCTTTATGTCTCCATATCACTGATGCTCCGAATTTCTCTCCACCCACTGTACTCTGCTGAATGCATTAGATCTTGGGGAGCCCGTTTAAGGAAGTGTTTGCTAAAGTAGGGTTGAGGGGGATGATCTCAAAAAGAAGGTATGCGTCTAACCAGCATCGTTTCGGATGCAACGCACCCCAGTCGGAAACTGTGCATTCTTGTGCTGGACCTGTGGTATGCCAGCACATTCCCCACTGCTGAGCTGGAGCAGCCGGAGGGATGGGTGGGGCTTCCTCGCTCGCCTGCACACATGCACTCTTTCTCTCTCTCTCTAGCCACTTTTTCCAAATAGGCCATTTTTCCTTTCCATACTTTCCCTCCTGGAAAAATCTCAGTGCAAGTTTTTACTGTGTCAACAGAGCAATTCCATTTTTTCCCCTCAGAAGTGGAAAAAGTACAGACAGACCCCGTTTTTAGTCCTTCTGATGTGTTGTGCAGCAGGTTTGGGTTTTTTGTGGCTGCTTTTGGTGTGTGTTGGCATTTTATTTTTGTGATGAATCAATCTGTTGGCCAAATTTGACGGTTGATTTTTTTTTTTAACTTTCAGACTGGCAGATTTCTGTTTTTAAGGAAAGACATGTGAGGGGAGTAAAAAGTGAACTATTTGTAATGGGTATAGTCATACTTTATTCACTAGTTGACTGATTACAATAATTTTAAATATTTAAAACTTTTTAAATATTTTGTATGTTTAAAGTGATGGTCCCCCCCCCAAAAAAAGACAACTCTGTCATCGTTTACTCACTCTTCACTCCTTCCCAAACCTGTTTGACCTCCTTTCTTCTGTTGAGCACAAAAGAAGACATTTTGAAGAATGTTGAAAACCTGTAAATATTGACTTCCATATTATTCGTTTTTTATTCAATGGAAGTCAATCGGTAAAGGTTTTCAACAGAAAAAAGAAACTTATAAGGGTTTGGTACCATTAGAAGGTGAGTAAATAGTTTTGGGTGAACCATCCTTTTAAATATGCAAATGAGGCATTTTTTCATTAAATATGTGTCAATCTGCAAATATTTCAAGCTCAAAATCTAAATTGTTGCTTCTTTTTTTGACAAATCAAAATAAATCAAATGTTCGTTTATAGAAGAGATTTAGGTTATGTGTCAATTTCACTTTGTAATTCAGAAAATACTGCGAACAGCAGCCGTACATGCATTCACATATGGAATAGTCCACATCAGCTGAATTAGTGCATCTTTATTTATTCTCTCCCTGGTTATGTGTTTGTTTTGTGTTTTGTTTCCCTTCCAAGAGATACAAAAGTAATGCATCATCCTCACAGGAACACAATGTGTCCAAACTTTGTTGACTCAACAACTGTAAAAAAAGGAACGAAGATCCCATTGTAAAGCAACCCTTGCTGTGTTTGTTGTGCTAACAAGACAAGTGTTGGATGATGGTGGAAGTCTAGAATCGCCTTGGTTGCATTCACAGAATGAACTTCAAGAGACACTGTGGTATTACCGTGATTTTACTTTCACAGTCATAAACTAAAATGTTGAGGCTTTTTTGTAGGCTGGAGTAATGATGCTAGGATTTTAAAGGAAGGAAAATGGCTGATTTATATAAAGTTTTAGAATATTTTCACTGCAAAAAAATTTAAAATAAATAAAATCTTAGAGTTTTTGTCTTGTTTCTAATACAGATCATTTTCTAAACAAGCAACAAACGTCTTGTTTACAGAAATAATATACCACTGGGGTAAGCTAAAAAGTCTTTTTTCAAAGCAGAAACAACTTTATTTTACTTGCCCCAATGGCAGAATATTTAGCCTGTTTTAAGGGAAAACTCACCTAATTTTGATTCATTATTTCTGAAAACAAGACATTATTTTTTGCTTGTCTAGAAAATGCTTCCTGATTTAAGAATTTTTAGATATTTGTATTAAAAGCAAGACAAAAACTTTAGTTTTTTTTTTTTTTTTTTTTTTTTTTGCAGTGTTGCTTACCATATTTTGAGCATAATGCCAAGTTCAGACTGCACAATTATCAAAGTAGCCATGCCACAGATGTTTTCACACTGCATGATTATCTGGGCTAGCATTCCGTCACTGTTGTTTTTACACTGGATCGGCGACAGAGGGTTTCACACTGCATGACTTTACAATAGGAAGAATCGCCAACAACTTTGTCTTGGTCCATAAACTACATCTCACAACCACACTTGCGTGTTTGGAAACAATGCAAGGTCAGATAGTATATAGTATCTTTTTATCAACTAAATAATGAGAAAGAAGCCTTTAGTGCGGTAGAAAATGTACCTATTTTGTTCACCTATAGGTTTGAAAGGGAATTAGCAATTTCTCTCCAACTTTTTTTTTTTCTTCGATCCGGTTGTGTTTTTGCTTAGATGACATGTCAAACAGACACGGGTGCTCCTGCCATGTTTCCACTAGTTTTTCGTCCATTTCATGTGTGCAAATAGACCAAAACGATTTTCTCAACCGAAAGACATGCTTGTTGATATTGTGGTCCTCCAACTTTCTGCTGACCTGGATGCTGCTCTCTCATTGGCTGTAGGTAATCGGTGATGTTATTTTCAATCAGAACACATTTCACACGGCATGATTTTGAAACTCTGACAAGTCCGTTTAACATGCCAAATATTTGATGGGTCTCGACAACTATCTCAGATCACATCTTTGATAGTTCATACTGTGTGATTGTTACTCATGTGAACAAGCACCAATTTGCCTGTGATTTCAGCCATTTTCTGCAATTTCTAAAAGCCAGTCGGCGAATGTAAATACGTGTCAATGGGTGCTTTTGAATACTATCGGTTGGGTTTAGGGAAGGTGCATAGAAAAAACGGCAGCTAAAAAATGTGAGGGCGGCATGACCGTTGTTTGACTGTAAGCTTGCGCCACTACTGCTCTGGTGGATTTGCGAAAACGAAAACTGCAAAAAACATAGCTCCTGCGACATATTTGACGCTCTCCAGATATGTATATAGGGGTACGTATTTACAATGAGCCTTAGTTTCATAAGAGTCCTAAAAAATGTGTTTATGTCCATGTTAAATTATGTTATATCAAGTAATATTATTATAATAGTATAATATGTTTTAAATCTATAAGTAAACACACAAAACATATGTATTATGTATAAAATATCTTAAGAAAAATATGTAAGACCTGCATATGAATTTGTTTTTAATAGCACTAAATGTAGATGCACCATGGAATTACTGAATATTGATGCACTTTATTAGGGTCAAAGGTGAAAAAGGTTTCTTACCATTTCTGCTGTTGTTAGCTCAGGGTGTGTGTGTGTGTGTGTGTGTGTGTGTGTGTGTTTTCAGCTGATGCCATCTCTGATGCTCTCATATAAATAGGGTGTTATCAGCAGGCCACTGGTGTTTGGAGTCAGTGTTGTGGTTGCCCTATTTTTAGCTTAAGAGAATCATGTGTCTGACAAACACATCTCCCATGCAGACACACGGTTGTGTGTGTGCATGACTGTTTGTATGACTCTGCGTGTGTTTTTATCAGCCGCCAATTGTGTCCCCTGGTGTTAATGGAGCATCTGGTGGCATTGGATAGAGGTTGTGTGTTATCGAGACGTGCATCCAGGTCAGGAGGGGTATTGATGTTGTTACGGTGGCCCGCAGGGTTGTTTATATTCGCTCTCTCTCTCTCGCTCTCTCTCTTTCTCTCTCATTAAACGTGACTCAAAGTACATCTAATTAAAAGGGGAAAACGTCTGTCGGCTGAATTCTCTGTAATGTGCACTGCTGGGGTTTAACCACTCATCTCCGTCTGCTGAACAGCACGTCTGTCTGTGTTTCTGCTTGTTGGTTTTTGCTAAAGGTCTGATGATGTTCGGGGATGATTGCGTTTTCTTTGTCTTTCACACTTTTTTTAGTGATCAGCATCTTTTGTTATGACAGGAGTTGCACTTTGAAAATAACAGTGAGGAAAAATGAAATTTCTGTCATCATTTATTCTTCCTCCACTTGTTTCAAACTTGTCTGAGTTTCTTGTTTTTTTGCTGAATACAAATTATGATATTTTAAACGAATTTTGGAAACATATGTATTGTTAAACTTGCTGTTTGTCAATGGCTATGGGTGGGGCCAGGCAGAATCTGCTGACGTTTTTTGCTATTTTGCGGAGAATTTTGGTAAACTCCAGATTTTTTGAGGAATTTATTGTGGTTATTTTGGTATTTTGGAGTATCATAACTAAAACCTTAATATGTGAAATAAAAAATAATAATTTTTTACATTTTTATTAATGTTAAAAATGCAAATCTAATTAGATTAACTTTATTTGGTAAACAAAGCAAGTCTCTCATATAATATATCTACTAAAATACAGAAAATAGGACTTTACAAACTGCATTGTACATAAATCAGATGAACATTTTTACATTAGTCAATAATATTACTGTAAGTAATTTAACAACTGAATAAATATAGATTTACACACATTAACTCAAGTGAATAAACAGAATTCCGCAGATTCCGTGTGGGTCTAGCTATGGGTTTCCAAGATTCTTCAAATTATCAGAGTTTGTGTTCAGAAGAAGAAAGAGACTCATAAAGTTTGCAACCACATAAATGGTGAGTAAATGTTCATTTTGTGGGTGAACTAGGGCTGGGCGATATGGCAAAAAATCTAGGTTTTTTCATAAAGTTTGACAGATTCACAATTTTGATTGATTGATTTATTTATTTTTATTGTTTTTTTATTTTTTTATTGTGTAACTAGTCAACGTAAAGCATTACAACAACATGACTGAAGTGACATTCTCTTTAACTTGAAAAACCACCTGGTTAAGGAACATTATATTTTTAATGGCCATGCTATACATAAATTGGTCAACAAGGTGTAAATAAATGTCAAACAAATTCATGAGTTAAATATAGTTGCAGAAGATTTGAATAAAATATAAAAGTAAATATTGTGCAATTTGAATTAACAATAAATACTTCTGTTCTGAATATATAGTGAGAAAATACCCATTTTAACCAATGTAACACATCAGTCAACTCAAAACGTTAAACAAATTTACAACAGTAAAAAAACAAACAAAAAAATACTGTTTGCATTGAGCAAACGTAAAGCATGTTGTTGATAAGTCACATGTAGCTGTTCTTTACAGGTTTCTTAAGAGGAAGACCAGTCTGTCTACTGTTTCAGGCTTTAGAGATGCTCTGTAAAAGGTTAAAACGTTCCCACCTGCGCTGAACCTCCTCTGTTTTGTATGTCAACATTTGGATGATTCACTGACTCCAAATTAAGCCATTCATTGGTTTTGTTCCTTAGTCAATCTGTGGCTATGTATTAATTGATTTTTTTTTCCTGTATTTTGATGTGATTCACCAATAAAAGAAAAGTTTATTAAATAGTCAATTTAAAATAATCTGTTTAATGAGTGGTTTCCTTGCTCATAAATTCAGTGGCCGAATTCATGTCAATAAACTTTTAACTGTAAATAAAATTATTAGGAACAATTTGTATGATATTCTGAGTCAGTCATTTATAAATCCCTGAATGAATCAGTGCTTTAAATGAATCAGTTAAGTGAACTTTGACTTACTTAATTAGACAGGGTTGTTTAGTGACTTTGTAGAAACAGTTTCTCTGTATTTTTCTTCTCAGCACATGTTCACCAAGAGTAGTTTGTGTTATTGAAGATCAGTGGTGTACAGAAACAAATTACAAATACTCAAATTACTGTAATTGAGTACTTTATTACTGCACTATGTTCCTTCAAACTGCAGTCACTACTTTATTTTTTATTGTCTATGGAGATTGGCGAAAGTAGAAGAACAGTCCTAAGATTCCAGTTCAATTAAATAATAATATGTTTGCATCATAATGAACAATTTCAAGACATGTTTCTAAAGCGTCCAAGAAGACATCCAAAATCTTTACAAGCAATTACCCTGGGACTGTTTAGACTGCATGACACTGATGAGAAGATGACGGATGTTTACTGTATGATGACTGAAAGTCAAATGGCATCAAGCAATCAGTAAATGCACTACAGAATGTTACGTTTAAACATCCTTGCACAAACTGCATGTAAACACATCAACCTTTCACGGTGTAACACTCACTACTCACTTCTCTTGAGTACTTTTAAAAGGGCTACTATTTTCTCATGTTTTGAGTAATATGTACAACAGATATTTACTCTACTTGCTCTACATTTTTGGCCAAGTAATGGTACTTTAGTTTGAGTATGATTTTCCGTACTTTTTCCACCACCGTTGAAGATCAGCTTCAAATTGAAGAAAGTTTGAAAGTTAAGTAGAAGTGGTGAATACAGGGTACAGTGTTGAAAACAACTGAATGCAGAGCTGTTTGAAGGCTCTGTGTGCTGAGAGCGGACACCATGAGGAGTTCACTGTACTACACTTAGTTTTACAGACTAAAAATGACTCAGTGGAGCCTGGAAGAAGGGCTTTCCTCAGACTGACCGCTCTGAATCAACTGTGATTCACAAACTCCCCGCAGAATGATGCTTTCTGTCTGTTTTCTCTCACTTTTTTTACTCACATGCATCTTTTTTTGCTTAGTTTGTAGTTGTGATGTTTTTAATAGTTGTTAACTACTTTACTGTAAAAGGAGGGACTTGCTGTTGAAACTGCTCTCCTTGCCAGGCCATGCTGGTTTTAGATGGATTTTGGAAAGTTTTGCTAAACCGTGTTGTTGTTTGTTATTTCATAAACCTGTTTTAGTCAGTTCAATTGAAGTTGTAGGGCTTACAACCTCTACTGAAGCTGTGACTTTTCTTTAATAACCTCAAAACTTTGTCTTTTTAGATTTATAATTAGTGTTTCACATAAGATATTTGTACTCTATACATACTTTACATCAGTGTTGGTAATATTGGATAATCATTTTACATTTAAAATACCCTTAAAGTTTACTATCGTCTCACTTAAACAATAAATTAGTTGCCTTGGAAAATAAATTAAATGTATAAGCTATTATCCTATTCTTCAATGAGTATGCTTGTTTTTGCGATTGTCTTTGAACTTCCGATTTAGCTCACTATATGGGAGAAATGACTAGGAATAATAAACGGCAGAAAATGGTCAAACTACTTGCTCTATAAACAAGTGTTTGCATGGCTATACAGAAAAATATCAGTTTGCAACATCAAGCAGTAAAACGAACTGTAGAGGTGTGAAAACACCCTGCTGAAACAAGGGGGTTTCATGGCCCTTTAATATTTAAAAATGAATGGAAGTGAATGAGACCAAAAGTCTCGAGCCAAAAAGATTCAAATGGCTGCACCCACTCTTATGCGAAGAATAAGATGAGTACAGTACTAGTAAAATGACAGAAACTGATAAAAAAGAAACCAAATCAAATGTTGATTGTATTGTAAACATGCTGAAACATGAGTTCAGTGCTTTTGCAATATAGTCTGTGCTTGAAAAATATCCAGTGCATTATTTTGTGATGAGCCTTGTGTGTAAATGAGAGTTTGCGAAAGTGGATCGACATCTCTCTGGAAGCTCAGTGAAGGGATGATCTTGGAGGAAGTGAATGGGGGGATGGTGGTGGAGGAAGTCCGAGTCTTGGAGATGAGTAGGCTGCATTGTTTTAGCAGCGGCTCTCCCTCAATATCCAGCTGGATGGGTGGAGCGTAGGAAGAAGAACCACGCAATGATGGAGGATCTGGCAACCGCTGAGAGAGAGCAGGACGCCAGCCAAACTGAACGCTGAGCTCTAATTTTAGTAGAGGAGTGTTACTGAGGGTCATGAGGACTTTATTACCAGATAAACTCATCACAACCTTTGGCAAGACACAAACTGAACCAGGATGAGTGGTGACACATAGTGGTGGACGTATAACCTTGTCTCATTAATCACTGGATGTCAGTTATGAGTTATTTTTCTGCTTTTCTGACTAAGCAATTTTTGATTTTTGATTTTTGCGGATTTCGTCACGTCTTAAAAATTTGACTTTTTCAAGTGGTTTTAGATTGTGGTTGCAAGCACATGGTCTTATTTAGTGCCGAAGACCTGAGCTTGATCAGATGTTTCCACCAAACTCTCTTTCTAATGTGTTTTATAGCAAGTAAATGCTGAGTAAGGGTGCATTTAGTTGATGTATTTTGGCTGTTCATTTACATGACGACTGTATTTTGGGAACCAAAAAATCCTCATTTTTCAAAACTGTTCAAGTATTAGTTTATAAAAACAGCATTGTTATAATCTCTGACAAAAATATACTTAACAAGGTGGCAACACAAAAGCTCCAAAATACCAATTTATTAAGTTAAAAGTGCTAAAAACGTTTCGAGCACACCGGCGCTTCATCAGACAATATAGCGTGTTGCTCTTTCTATACTCTCCGGATTACATGATCTCTTGCATTATCTCACAACAAAAAAATAGAAAAATATAAATTAGTGAATTACACAACGTACATATTTAAAACTAAATAAATATGTTATATAAAAGAGCAACATGCTGTGATGAATACAATCTGATGAAGAGCCGGTGTGCTGGAAACGTTACATGCTTTGTGTTAGCCTTTTTATTTTAATTTAGTATTTTTTATTACTTTATAGGTGGATCATTTTAAAAAACCTATTCAGTGACATAATTTGATGGTTGTTTGTCGCCACCTATTCTAACAACATTCACCAGCGTTAAGTTCCATTAAACGGTGATTTTAATCTTTACCATTAACATCAGTGTTAATATCTGAACTATAAACTGTTCTCCCAGTACTTCTGTGTTGTTAAATTGTTTGTAACGAACTGAAAAAGTGTAAAAACTGAACTCTCTCGATCAAACGCAGATTTAAATGCAGATTCGAAGGATGAATAAACACATGTAAATCATTGTCATTTGTCGTTCATGTTGCGTGGGTTTGAATTGAGTTCACAATCTCTTAATGTTTAATTGTGCAGCTTTACACTGAATGCATTGATGCAGGCTAAACAAACAGTGACAGAAAACACCATTACTTAATAACTTAAAAAGCATTTATGTCTTACCACAACTTTTTCCGTTATCATTATATTTTACAGGGAAAGGACGCGGGATGCGATCTCTTTGCAGTTGTTATAAATGTTGGATTAACCTACAAGTTAATAAAAGTTATTAATCCGCGGATCTTGTGAATTCGAACTGTGGGTTGTGATCTGTACGGATTACATACTGTGATCTGTTACACCCCTAGTATTTTTGTAGCTTTAATGTTGTCGCCCTGTTGAATTTTGCACTTTTTGCTGTTTGGCTAAGCACCCATTTAGAGTGAGGTGCGAGCTTTTGTGCATTTTTTTATAATCTCTGACAAAAAGAAAAATTGTAAGGGGAAATGTTGATGTAATTTGCATGTGTATTTTATGTTTAGTCTTGCATTTGTGTTATATTTTATGTTTAGTTAGCTGAAAAGGTCTTCAGGCCGACAGCAAAAACAACAGTGATGGACAACATCAAAGTTTTATACTGTATATATAGTGGCACCAAGAACTACTGGCATGGCTTGCATAATACAACGTTTTTGGGTCCATGTTGTCCACTGGGCCTTTAAAGATCTTACAATATTTTAAAAACAGTATTTTAGGCCTAAAAAATAATGAAATATTGTGTTGTAGGTCTTAAGTCAGGTCTTATTTTTCCTTTGTCCATATAAACCTACCCAATCAGGCCAACACCAATCCAATCACCAACAATCCATCACAATAAAACTTTTAAATCATCCAATATGGTTTAACTATATAAATTATACATTTTTTTAAGAACTTTGTAAAAAAAAATGCATGTAATTTAACACATTATTTTAAATATGTGCATAAGAAATAACGACATTTTATTTATTTAAATAAATAAATAAATAAAGAGGCTAAATCACACAGTTTTTTGATGTGTTTCAATAACTTATTAAATGTATATGTTTCTAAAGTTCAAAAGCACACTAAAAAAATACAGGTGGACAGATGCATTTTTTTAATCTAGATTAATCTCACTGTTATCTACTTAGTCTTGGAATTAAGCTAGTTAATCTAGATTAAAGTGGCTCATTTGAATTCTGTCGAAGGCATTCAGAATATGTGTGCTACCCAAATAATGACTAAAAGTAAGTCTTTGAGAAAGGGTTTCTCAAGCCAGGTGGCGCATTAGACCAGGGGCTCATCTCCTGTTTCCAAAATGCATCACAAACTGCTTGAGAAACTGTTCTACTATGATAATTGGGGATGAAAATAAATGATGTTCAATAAGATGTGCTTGTGTTTACAAACTGTTTATTCAGTTAATCATGAATTTTGAACTGTAGGCCTACATAAGCTCGAAACAGCGATTTTGATTACCTTAACTGAACTAAACAGAAATTGAATTAAGACATGTGGACTATGCATATACAGTATTAGAGGCATTATTAAAGTAAACACCTTGATCAAACTATTACTGTCATGTATGACTTTTCGCCATATTTTCTGACAAGATCCACACACGCTGCTGTCAGTAAAGGTGAAGCTGCTTTGACACAATCTACATTGTAAAAGCGCTATACAAATAAAGCTGAACTGAATTGAATATCCTGATAAGAAACGCAGATAACAAAAAAAAAAAAAATTAAAATCCAATAATTAATTCACAAGTTTTTTTCCATTTATTTATAGTTGTGAATTGCATTATGGGACCTTAATCTCTGCTCTGTTGACTTTTGATGTTGAAAAATTAACTCTGCAGTTTAACGAAGTAACTTTTTTATTGACATTTTATTAGTTTGAAGTAATATAATGTATAAAAAATAATATATTAATATAGAGAAATAATAATTATTTAATATAATTGTTATAATTAATATAAATAAAAAAATAACATAGAGAAACAAGTCTGTAAAATAGCAGAAAATGTACTGGCATTTTATTACAAGGTCTTTGTAACATAATATACAACACCAACCAGACAATATATCACTTTACACTAATAAAAATGTTCATAAAAGTCACTTTCTCAAACTTTTCAACATCCGAAGTTCAGATCAGAAGAATAACGTCCCGTAATACAATTCAAAAAGCATTAATCAACAGGGAAAATAAATGCACAAATCTCAAATACAGAAAATACATATAATCGTAATGCTAAGACTTCATCTGCGTCTTTCCATCCAGCAATATCCCAAACTGTACACAAAAATACGTATAGACAGAACCACAGCTCTGGATAAGTGTCCAGCAGTGGGTGTGAAGTGAGTTTGTCTTCTTGCCCTCTAGAAGCCCTGTCGGCCCATCAGTAAAAATAAAAGTGCCTGAAAAAGACTCCCAGAGAGACACTTAATCATGCCGTCGTCCTCAAGTCTGTGTGCTTCTGTCTTTAGCGTGACATTGGTATGAGGTCTAAACAAGCACAGCTCCCTGCTGAACATGACAGAAGAGCGCTGGACATCTCTGCTCACACACACAATGATCAAATGCTTATTTATGCTCCTGTTTCATTAACGCTACAGTCATCACAGTCTTGTTTCTCTCTTGAGTATTTTGCACTTTTGCAGAAACAGAAATTGGGGGAAAAACAAACAGGAGGGCTAATAATTCTGACTTCAACTGTAAATTCTCTATAGGAACCACACATCTTTTTTTTTTTTTTTTTTTTTTTTTTGGGTAAAATGTGACCTGGATATGTTTTACACAGCCTTCATGAGATTGCGGTCATGTATCATTAGGCCTACAAGAAGACATTCCTGGCCTCCATTTGTGGCTCCGTGTCCAAAGTAAAGAGAATAAATGAGTCATGGATGTAAAGTTGACTCTGCGGCCTGCGTTTCTCTATTATTGGTGCTGGACAAAGCCTCTGTCGTGACCTCAAATATCTATAGTTCCTATAGTTCATTTCTGAGGCATGTTACAATAGGCCATCTGACCCTGGTTATGAATAGTGTCCTCAAAGAATATTGAAAATGCAGCAGCTATTTTGTAGAGTGAAAAACAGGGATGACTTTGCTCATGTTGTTTTATTTATGCCATAAAACACATCTCATGTTTAGCGCACATCTGATATTTTCATTTTATTTTAGCATTTCATGTTGTGTAAAGATCTGCTAAGCTTTTAGTTTGCTTCATTTATTTACTTATTTCATTTCATACGTCTTTTTAATTTACGGTGGCAAAAATTGGCCAAACCAATTTATTCATTTAAACTTAATTGAAGAATTAATAAATAAATAATTAAAATAATATTTATTATTTATTTTAATATTTATTTGATTTGAAAATAAATGTAAAAATAATAATATATGATATTTAAATAAATAAATATATTTATTTAAATATGTTATTTATAAATTATTTGTTAATTATTATTTATTTTAAATGCATTTATTTGTTGATTATAATTCACCCTTTTATTTAAATAACATGAAACATCAAATATATTTATTTATTTTTATGTTTAAAGTGCTTTTTATTTATTTATCTATTTTACATTTTTTATTTGTTTTAAGTCATTTAATAATAAAGTGCCAATTTCTGAAACTAATGCAAAACATAACATTTATTTATTAACTCTTTTTATTAACATTTTATTTTATTTTAATTTCTTTATTTAATTCATTTCATATTTTACGTAGTTTTTTTTACGTAGACCCAGTTGAGACTCGAACCAGCAACTTTTTTGCTGTGATACGGATCGTGCTACCCACTGCGCCACCGTGATGCCCCTGTTGTTATTATTATATAGTAATTTTTACAGTGCCCTTGTGTGTAAATTAACTTCAAGTGTCTTATTTGTATATTGTTGTCCTTTTCTCTAAATCCATGCTAATATTTCTCTCTTGTTTTTTCAGTGTTGATCAGTCAGTGGCAAAGTGAAACGAAGGAGCGGGTCATCTCTCTAGTTCTGACCCACTTGCCACTTCTCAAGCCGGGCAACGTCGAGGCCAAAGTGGAGTACATGAGCCTCCTGCCGAAGATCCTGGGCCACACCATTGAACATGGCCGGCACTTGGAGGAAAGCAGGCAACTTTTATCCTACGCTCTCATCCACCCCGCAACATCCCTAGATGACCGGGCTAACCTGGCCCTGTGGCTCAACCACCTGGAGGAGCGTGCAGCCGCCCGAGGAGCCTCAGACTCGCTTGAACGCCCGCCGTCGTCCCACCATGGCCAGCCTCCGCACCTCTACCCACACCACCAGCGGTACGGGTCGGACGACCGACTCAACGGCTGGCAGAGCTCACGAGACTCCGGTCTGGGAAGTTGGCAACAACAACAGCAGCAGCAGCAGCAGCAGCAGGGCTGTGAAAATGGGCATCTTTCTCTGTACCCATCATCCTCTGTGCCTTCCACCATCAACGCTGTGGGTACAGGCAGTGGGACCAATTCAAGTGAGTGGGCTATTCTTTTCTTCTTTCAATGAAGTTCCTTATTTAACAGGGGTCGCCACAGCGGAATGAACCGCCAAGTATTCCAGCATATGTTTTACGCAGTAGATGCCCTTTCAGCCACAACCCAGTACTGGTAAACACCCATACACACTCATTTATTCATTAATTTTCCATCAGTTTGTTTGGTTATTTATCAGGGGTCACCACAGCGGAATGAACCGCCAACTATTCCAGCATATGTTTTAAGCAGCAGATCCCCTTCCAGCTGCAACTCAGTACTGGGAAACACCCATACTCTCTTACATTCACACACAAACACTCATACACTATGGCCATTTATTAATAGTAGCATATATGTTTGGACTATGGGGGAAACCGGAGCACCCAGAGGAAACCCACACGAACAGCGGCAGAACATGCAAACTCCTATTCAATTAAATATAGTAAAAAAATTAAATATCAGCTCATCGTCCATACTGCTGTTTACATTACTGTTATGACCCTGGTCTAGAGTCAAGGACGGAACAAAAAAGAACACTGGACAAATAAAATCGTTTTTATGAACCCTTGGGGTCGGGTCCATTTATTTGACCAGTGTTTTTTATGTTATGTCCTTGACCCGAGACTAGGGTCATAACATAAAGTGGGGGCTCATCGAGGATATGAACTCGGGACCCGGGACCTCTCGCACCCCAAGCAAGAGTCATACCTCTAGATTTACCTTACCAAGGCAACAATTTGGGCATTTGTATAACATTCTACAAAAGTTCCATTATCAGCACCACAGTTGATCATCAAAAAAATGATCATAAGTTTGACTTCAGCTTTATCTTCCACACATCAATATCCGAAGCCTTCGCCCATGAAGCGAAAGGAAAAAATTTGTAGATGCGGCACTGCTGTGCTGTGGGGCGTAACAAAGATATTCAGATTCAACATATCTGTGGTCAGAGCATGATATTTCCAGCTAAGAACGCAAGGGTCTTTTTTTTCTGATGAAGGAGACAGCTGAGGATATAAATAAGGGCACATTTAAAGCACTGCTCAACCAGATCCTCTTTATTTTTGTCTACTTAGAGTTTCAAAAGCACAAAGGACTGGTTTCACAAACCACCTCTGGAAGCCTCAGGATGTATAAGCTTTTAAAGCATTATCTTTTCTGTTCAATGGACAAAATACTGTTAAACTTGAATAAATCAACAATTGGGACCAACTAATATTATGTTATAGGGATACATTATAGCAATAAACATGACAAATTATCATATTTATGTTTATTGAATTCTATCTATCTATCTATCTATCTATCTATCTATCCATCCATCCATCCATCCATCCATCCATCCATTGTTGTTCCATCTAACTATCTATCTATCTATCTATCTATCTATCTATCTATCTACTGTATCTCTATCTATCTATCTATCTATCTATCTATCTATCTATCTATCTATCTATCTATCTATCTATCTATCTATCTATCTATCTATCTATCTATCTATCTATCTATCTATCTATCTATCTATCTATCCATCCATCCATCCATTGTTGTTCCATCTATCTATCTATCTATCTATCTATCTATCTATCTATCTATCTATCTATCTATCTATCTATCTATCTATCTATCTATCTATCTATCTATCTATCTATCTATCTATCTATCTATCTATCTATCTATCTATCTATCTATCTATCTATCTATCTATCTATCTATCTATCTATCTATCCATCCATTCATCCATCCACCCAACATTCTATCTATGTATCTATCTATCCATCCATCCATCCATCCATCCATCCATCCATCCATCCATCCATCCATCCATCCATCCACACATCCATTTAATTAGTGAATTTTGTTATTGAAATGTAATAATTTATAGTATTTATAATATTTTATAGTGATGTATTTAGTGAGTTTGGTCCATGTAGGATAACCAAAGTGAGGATATTTGTTTATCAAGTTTGATTTTAGGATAACTGGGTCAACAAAGTAAAAAGCAGTAGTTTATTTGTTTATGGATGTATGTACAGTGCTCAGTATAACTGAGAACACCCCATTTTAAAAAAGAATATTTTTGTCCATTTCTCAGTGAATATGGGCAATGTATTTTGGTGCGTTTATACAAAACAGATTTATTAAACAGACATATTTATTAAAATAATATTTAAAATATTTAAATACAAGCAAAATATTGCAAAAACAAAATTACAACCTACAAAAATTTCAACTAATTAAAAAAAAAAATTTTGCATCTCATAATTGTTCTATAACATAAATTTGGCTGTACTAGTTTTTGGATTGTTATCGTAAGTTATTTTGTTAGATAAGCTCCAGATTTGGCTTCACTATGACTAATCTAATGTATATGCACAAATATAATATTGTATAGCTTCGTTTTAAAAAGATGAATTTAAAAGATAGATATGTGAGGGGTGTACTTATATATGCTGAACACTGTTTGTATGTACAGTAAGTAAACATAATAAATTATGGTATTTTTATGTATTTCTGATATTTTATAATGACACAAACTAAGAGTTGAGATTCAGTTATCAAAGTGAGATCTACTGCACATCTACTTGTTTACAACAGATATAATAAACCTGTATCTGGTCAGTGCACTTGTTAAATGAGGATTTAAATTTAACAGTATCTTCAAAAAATCTAATCGCCACCCAGCATTGTAAACTGAATTAGGAGAGCATCCGGAGTCCTGCTTTACCCACACAAACACTCTCTCACCTCCCCAACAGAGCACCGCATACCATCCTAGCTCTTCCCTTGTAAGGTATCCTTTGTGGGGGGTTTGTATTTAAGGTAAATGGCTAATATTTAGGGACTGGAACTTGGTAATGGAAGCTGGGCACCTATTTTAAACTAGCCCGCAAAGACCTATACATAGTCCAAACATTTACAGCCGCATATAGGAAGAGAGGATGAACTCCACACGGCCTATAACGTATCTTTCGCATCTCATCTCTGTTTGTTTCCTCTTTCCTTTCACCCGTGATGGGCCTGAATGTTCCAGAAGAGGAGAACAGACTCACCTGTTTAGTGGGTGCAGTGGAAAAGACTCACAGCTTGTTTGGCTTGCCAGATTTTTTTCCCCCCTCAGAGGAAACAAATAAACGTGTGTTTATGTAGCTATTCAGTGCTACAGGAGCTGTTAGTCATTGCTGTTTTGACGTAAGAGATTTTTTTGCTGGCATGAGAGTTGTTAAAAGGCATGTTTCAATTCATTTACTTACACTGCTAACGATTTTGGTAAATTACTCAGCATATAATTTAAGCTATATTTTACTGTAGGACAGTTATGCGGTATGTTGCTGTATTTTAAAGTTGCATTGCTAGAATGACTGTATATCTTACAGTAAATATATTCATACAATTCTGTAAATATGTATACAGCAAAATAAATGGCAATGTGAATACAGTATTTTTGCTTTAACCGATTTACAGTAAGTTGCTGGCAAACTGCTGTAGATTCTACAGGAAATTGTCAACAGTGTAGCATATGAGAAGGAGGGGCATTTGTTTCTTTATTAGGACATTAAACATGATTTCTTTTGTAGTAAAATGTGGTAATTGATTTAATGCAAGTTAAGAGCAATTGGCACTGAGAGTCAAAAACACATATACAGGTAAAACACTAGCAATACCTTACTCAATAATATTTTAGTTTAACCCTTTAACTGCTCCATTAAGGTGAATAAAATGTTTGGATTGCATTTATTAACTCCTAAAGTCACTAGTTAACACACTCAATGCTTTTTTTTTTTCAACACAGCCCATAATTTCTAAAATATCAGCCTCTACCTAATGGTTGATATGTCGGTTTATGGTAAAAGTAGCAAAATTATTACATATGCTATGAAAATATGAAGTGTAAGACCAATTTTTTTTAAAACATAATCAAAATAAAGCATTTTTAATACTAAATAATCTTTATTTTTTGAAGTATGCCCTAAAATATTTCAGATTCTCATTTAACATGCTTTCTTGTTTGTTTGTTTTTTTACAATAAAATCAAAATCAAGTGTAGTAGTGCAACAGGATAATGATTGATTTTTTTTCTAAACCAACAAGGCTGTGTGTGTAAACCATTATTTTAAAACATTCATTCATTCATTCATTCATTCATTCATTCATTCATTCATTCATCTGGGGTCGCCACAGCAGAATGAACCGCAACTTATCCAGCATATGTTTTATGCAGCGATGGCCCTTCCAGCTGCATCCAGCTGTGTGGCAAACTTGCTACCCACTGCGCCACCGTGCAGCTTATTTAAAACAGTCATTCTTTAATTAACTTTAACAGTCATTATTTAAAACAGTACAAACATGGGCAACCATTTGGTAGAGGGGCAGTCAAAGGGTAAACTACTTCATTAAAATGAGCTGAATCAACACAATTTTTGAGTTGTTGTTTTTTTGTAGGAGGGGCAACTTAATTATTTTATGTCCAATCAACTTAAATTTGTAAACGGCATTAAATTAAATTAATAGATTTGCACTGGGATGACATGAAGGGATTGTGTGGAAGCCAGCATTTTTTACAGTTACAGGGTTGTAACTGAACATTATTTACTGAACATTCACAGCCTCTGCAAACAATCATGTGCTCACTGACCACACATTTGCTTGTCATCAGGGATGAGAACCAGGAACTTTCATTAAGAACTGGTTAGAAATATTTCACACAAAAGAATAAAAACAAAAGATTCAAAGTTATTTTTAGTGAGTCAAATTAAGCAGCTTAAAAGTGTAGGCTGATTCCCAAACAAATGATTCTTTTGAATGGTTAATCTGAACAGGTTCTTATCAGTGAATCATGTGAAGTAAAAAAAAAAACATTAAAATCTATCTATCAATCAAAATTTTTTTTTTTATTGAAATGTTATATTTGGCCCATGTAGGATAAACCAAAGTTATTTATTAATTATTTGTGATGTTATATTTAATAATGAATAACTTTGGTAAATTATTATTGTTAGATGTTTCCATGTCATCTAAGCGAGATATTAAATAATAAGATATAAGTAAGGAAAGTAAAAAAATAAATAAATGCATAAATATATTATAACATACAAATAAAAACACTTTTAAATAGTTGAAATACTAAATTATAGTCATTTAGATTTTTTATAATATTTTTTAATGATGAATTAGGTGAGTTTAGTGGGATTTTAGTCCATTTAGGACAGGTGTGATCAATTCTACATTTCTGCACATTTCAGACGCAACCCTCACCAAATACCCCTGCCTGTAATTATCAAGCGCTGTTCGGGTCCTAATTGATTGGTTCATGTGTGTTTGATGAGGGTTGGAGCTGAACTCTGCAGGAAGGTAGATCTCCAGGAACAGGGTTGAACACCCCTAATTTAGGGTAAATAGGTCAACAAAGCAAAAACATGACAATGAAACATAAAAAAAGGATTAAGTGAGGCTTTTAGGTGTAAAAATAAGTGTGGTCTTTTGTTTTTACGCTAGCCTTTTTTGTTAGCCTTAACTACTCTTTAAATGCCTATTTTTTTGTCTATATACTACTGTATATATATGAAAGAAAATTATTAATGGGTTAATAAAATGAAATTAAATAGAATCTAAAAATTTGTGGTTGTTTTTTCGTCTCATAAAATAGTAAAATATAATAATAAAACGTATATATGATATTTATATGGTATATTGAAATTCTCTATTATTTATTTATTAATTATTCAAAATAGCTCAGGAGTATGAAATAGTATCCTGTTGCTGATATTCATTACAGTCCAAAATAATTTAGCATACTTGAAGTGTAGTGTGACCCCCATACGATTGTCCACACCACCTAGACAGAAAATAGTATGTTTTAAAAGTTCTGCTTAGCAACGGCACATGACCTAATCATAGAGGGTCATCTTAAAGCGTTTGCTAGAGGTTTCCGGAAATAAAACAGCCCTGACTTGTTGACAATGATCCTCACGGTGCATGTGTGTTTGTTTTTCCTCAGTCCTGTCAGTTGGGCAGCACAGTCCTCTGAGGCGTTCGGTGTCTCTGACCCCTCCGATGAGCGGTGGCTCCAACCAGCCACTGGGCCACGGATGGCTGTCCCAGGAGGACCTGCGTCCCCGCGGGCCGGCACCCGAACACGCCCCCATCTCCCCCCAGAGCAGCGTGGCGTCATCGGGCAGCGGAGGCAGCGAACACCTGGAGGAACACACTGCCGGCCGGAGTACATTCCATGAGGAGGGCAGCGGGATGAGGGGTGAGCCACCAAAGTCATACGCAATTAATATGTACAGATGCACTTGGATTTTTTTTAACTAAAGCATGACAAGAGGGCTGTATGTAAGAATTTGACATGATTTATTTGTTTTTTTATAATTATTATGTGTAATATAGTGTGTGAATTACTTGTAACAAAGCATAAAACCTAAACCTTTCGGAGTAATCCATAAAAGCCTGGCGAGTGATTTTGATTTGAAAAATTCAGGGTGTTTTGCTGGGAAAATCAAAAGGATGTGCTGTTTCCTATTGGGATGTACTGAAATGAAAATTCTGGAATGCACTTGGATAACAACTGAAACCAAAAATGCTCTGTGATAATTATTTATCATTTTATTATATTTTATTATGTGACATAAAAAAACATCTAAAAAAATCAACATCACTGCAGAGTGAAAACAGCAGTTAAGAAAGCAACTCTTAATCACAATATGGACCAGTTTGTACAAGATGGTTCAAAAACTGTCCCGCAAAAAAACATTCCACATGGTCCTTTACATAAAAATCAGTCTACAGGCTTTTCAGAAACAACCCTTAACACTTGAAAATTCCTTCATCATTATAACAGCACTGACCTGTATTTGTGTTTCAATTATTCCTTGAAATGCTGATTCATTCAGTAATGATACAAAGCATTTTTGAGTGAGTCATTGATTGATTTAATAAAATTAAATTGAAACATTTAATATAATAGTAGATTCTGAATCATCATTAATATTTTAGTTGTCTGTTCAGAATCATGGAAGACTCTTGATCTTGGATTTAAACTATAATTATAAAAGGATTTCTGCAGCTCTAGTTTGTGTAAACAGATATTAGAAATATGTAGTAGTCATCATAACGATCACACACCTTTAATTACTAGGTCACTCACAGCTGAAGTCAAAATTATTAGCCCTCTTGGGAATTTCTTCTTTTTCAAATTTTTCCCCAATGGTGTTTAACAGAGCAAGGAATTTTTCACAGTATTTCTTATAATATTTTTTCTTCTGGAGAAAGTCTTATATGGTTTATTTTGGCTAGAATACAAGCAGTCTGTAATTTTTTAAAACCATTTTAAGGTCAATATTATTAGCCCCTTTAAGCCATATTTTTTGTATTGTCTAGAGAACAAACCATCATTATACAATGACTTGCCTAAATACCCCAATTTGCAAATTAACCTAGTTAAGCCTTCACATAGTACTTTAAGCTGTATCGAAGTCTTGAAAAATATCTAGTCAAATATTATGTACTGTCATCAAAGCAAAGATAAAAGAAATCAGTTATTAGAAATTAGTTATTAAAACTATTATGTTTAGAAATGTGAATCTTCTTTCCATTAAACAGAAATTGGAAAAAACAAACGCAGGGGGGCTAATAATTCAGGAGGGCTAATTATTCTGACTTCAACTATGTAGGAAATGGAAGAAATGCTACAGTACCTTGCATGGCTTTTCATGCTAATCAATAATCTGTCTCTCTCAGATGTGCCGGCGTGGCTGAAGAGTCTCCGTCTCCATAAGTACGCTGGGCTTTTCTCCACCATGACCTATGATGAGATGATGTCACTGACGGAGCAGCAGCTGGAGGCTCAGGTCAGTGGTCTCACCTGTTAGTAAACTCTGCATTTCTCTACTTTTAATAAATAACTTATATTTGGGTGAATTGTTTTGCCTTGTTTTTTTTTCTTCTAATGAAAAGTGTATATTCTGTTTTTACTTAAGAACATTTTACAGGTTGTTTTCATGAAATAATAAAAGATAAGTTTTGTATTTAAAGAAATTGACCGATTATTTTGGCTGGCATGAAATTGGAATTACAGTAACATTTGTTTATTGTTAAATTTTTGGCTTGTTTTGCAGGATTTATTGCATATTTGCTTTTTACTTAAAAATAATTTTCAGGCTATTTTTATGAAATAACAAAGGATAAGATTTGTATTTAAATAAACTGACCAACATTTTTAGGCGGGCATAAAACACATTTGGATTACTAAGCACAGTCAGATTTACTTATCATGACATTTTGGACTTGTTTTGTAAGATTTACTGTGATTTGTTTTTTACTTAAGAATAACTTCAAGGCTATTTTTATTAAATAATTTACAATAAATCTCAAATTTAAAGAAATTGGCCAACATTTTTTTGGCCTGCATAAAATAAATTAGTAACAAAAAAGTAACATTTAACCTTTTAGGAAATGTTTTGCAAGATTTACTGTATTTTTTGTTTTTTTTAAGAACACGAAAAAAAAAATATATAGAGGGTGCTGATATTACTTAAATATATCACAGCTATCAGCCAATCAGATTTAAGAACCAGACAGAACTGTTGTATATATATATATATATATATATATATATATATATATATATATATATATATATATATATACACATACATTCATTTATTTATTTTGGCACCCGCAAAGGCAGGGAGAACATGCAAACTCCACACTGAAACGCCAACTGAGCCGAGGTTCAAACCAGCGACCTTCTTGCTGTGAGGCGACAGCACTACCTACTGCGCCACTACCTCGCCACATATATACACACACACACACACAGTTGTGTATAGTCAGAATTATAATAATTTTGACTATACACAACTGTTCACGTGGGTTTCCTCCGGGTGCTCCGGTTACCCCCACAGCCCAAAGATATGTGGTACAGGTGAATTGTACAGTGCTAAATTGTCCGTAGTGTATGAGTGTGTGTATGAATGAGTTTGTGGGTGTTTCCCAGATATGACTTGCGGCAGGAAGGGCATCCGCTGCTGAAAAACGTGCTGGATAAGTTGGTGGTTCATTCCGCTGTGGCGTCCCTGGATTAATAAAGGGACTAAGCTGATAAGAAAATGAATGAATGAACCAATGTAATTATGTTTTTCAAGGAAAGCTATCAAGTTCAAAATACCAATCTTGCGTAAAATAAATTAGAATTACTAACAAACATTGCAGGATTGGTTTCTAGCAAGAACAAGATACGAACATGCTGACATGAGAGTTTGAGCTAACCACAAGACTCAATTACTTCTCACCATTTATGTGATGCGGGAGATGAAAATCAATTATAGCATCTTGATTTGGCTAGCTTGCTAGTTATGTTGTGCATTTAGCTCTGAATAATTGTTGTAGCCTGTTCTGTTTCCGGCACAGCTGCTGTGCGTTACCAATGCAGATCAAATGCCAAGTTTTTCTGTCTGAAATCAGCTTTTATTTTTGGTCAATCTTTACAATTCTGTCCATCATATCAACATCTATAGATTTCTACAGTTGCTGTGTAAATTGTGGGGCTAGTTGCAAGCGTCTGTTATGTCACATAGGATGTTTTAACTGTTGTTTTTCTCCTGAATATAGCAAGTCACCAAAGGGGCACGGCACAAGATCATCATCAGTATTCAGAAGCTGAAAGATCGACAAAACATGCTGCGCTGTTTGGAGAAGGTCAGAGCCTCTCTTTCTTTATCTTTTTTTCAGTTACAACCTTCATTCTTTTGATCTTCTCACAATTTTTTATTCATTTAATTTTACAGCAGATTATTTTTATTACTATATGCAGGGTTCCCAACTGGTCATGGAATATTTCTACAATATCTTTGAACTTTGAAAGCTCTATTCCAGACATTGAATTTTGTTGAATATAGGAGAGTAATTAACTTTTTTTTGTTTGTTTGTTTTTGTTTGTTTGTATGTTTTTCAAGATCTACATTGTTGTTTTCATACTGTAAAAAAAAATTTTTTTTAAAGATTATTGCTACCTTAATTTTTTTTTTGTTGAATCTAATTAACTTTTCTAGTAATTTCAATTTACATTAATCTTACAAAAAATATTAAGTTAAACATTGTATAACTTAAATATTGTATTATTACAATTAGAATTATCATAATCATAATAATTAAGTGACATAAAAACAATTGTTTTCATCACTTTTTGTCATATTTTTTTACATTCTAGCAAATCGTGCATACGCTACCTGGCAAAAGTCTTGTCGTCAATCCCAGTTGTAAGAGCAACAGATAACCTGACTTCTAGTTGATCATTTGGAAAAGTGGCAGAAGGTAGATTTTTTAGATGAATCATCTATTAACTGCATCCCAATCATCACAAATACTGCAAAAGAGGACCCGCATGGACTCAAGAATCTCATAGAAATTAGTCAAGTTTGGTGAAGAAAAAATCATAGTTTGGGGTTACAGTCAGTATGGGAGCGTGCAAGAGATCTGCAGAGTGGATGGCAACATCAACAGCCTGAGATATCAAGACATTTGTGCTGCCCATTACATTACAAACCACAGGAGAGGGTGAATTCTTCAGCATGATAGTGCTCCTTCTCATACTTCAGCCTCCAAATCAAAGTTGCTAAAAGCAAAGAAGGTCAAGGTAATCCAGGGTTGGCCAGGCCAGTCACCAGACATGAACATTATTGAGCATGTGTAGGGTAAGATGGAAAAGGCATTGAAGATGATTTCTAAGAATCTTGATGAACTCAAGGAGTCCTACAAGAACGCTTTCATTGCTATTCCAGATGACTTTATTAATAAGTTATTTGAGTCATTGATGAGATGGATGCAGTCCTCCAAGCTCATAGGAGTCATACACAATATTAATTCTTTTTTTCACTGCACCATGACTTTATATTCTATACTGTACATTATTTCTGTTAAGTGAGTAAGCAAATTCTGTCTATTCTGTCTATTTTGTCTAAGCAGTCAGACTTTACTGTCCTAATAAAATAATAAAAATCAAGGCGTGATCATATTTTATTTAGGTAAAATATTCGTGATATAGAGGCATTTGCCTTTCATATAAGCCATTTCTGATACCAAATGATCAACTAGAAATTAAGTTATTATTTGTTGTTCCTAAAACTTCAATAGGCGACAAGACTTTTGTATATTTTATTATTAAGCTCTTATTTTAACATATTATTTTAACCCTTGTGTATTGTTCAAATTGACTCCCCTTTTGTAATGTTCATGGCTGTTTTTGCCCCACTGACTTCCATTATAACCACAATTTTTTAAATCAGTCATCAAAATCATCAATAATATAGTGTCAATGTTTTGCAATCAAAAATGTCACTATAATGGAAGTCAATGGGGCAAAAACAGCCCTGAACAAAATGAAAAGGCTGTCAATTTGCCCAGAGTGGATTAAGTTTTTTGAAATACTGCAAAGCATTTTTCCAAAATATGTGTCAAAATAAGATGTCGCCAAAAATCATTACATCTGCTGAGACAGAAAGTTGTGGCCAAATTAAGCTTCAAAATCACCCTAGAGTGGATGAAAACATCCCCAACAGCACACAAGGGTCAACATTCTATTATTAATATATACGCAGAGGCATGTTTTTCATTCATTATTGGTTATGGAAATTCAACTTTTTAATGAAAGCCAAGACATTTGACATTTTTAGCTTAAAGTGGGCCTTGATCTTTAACTCTGAAGCCCAAACCTTCATCTTCACCATTTTCACATTAATTCTGAATGTGTAAAAGCTAAAACGTCATCTCTTTAATTCAAGGACACACAATATCTGAAACAACAAGAGACAGGAAGGAGCCAGATGTCTAATTTCAGAGCAACCTTTCCATCTCGATGCATTTGTAGCATCAGAAATCAGACACCTCCCTCCATTTAAAGTTTTAATGTGCCGCATGTGTCGGCCCCCGTTAGAGACAGCCAAACAAACATGCACGTATTTTTGGTAGACCTTTATTTTGTCCTCACATGTCATTTTCCGCCTCATTACATGTCTGAAATATCCCGACACCCGACAGTTGCCTGTTTTGAATTTATGGAAGCATCCAAAATAATACTCCACCACAACCTTCAGCGTAACAACTACGCTTGCATCCATTTATTTGTCATCTCTCCCTCTCGCTCTTGCTTTCAGGATGTTTTGGAGGGAGGGAATCTACGTGCTCCATTGCAAGAGCTCCACCAGATCATCCAGACACCCATTAAAGCCTGCAGCACGGAGGAGTCATCACAGCGCCACCTGCTGAGCACAGAAGGGAAGAGCGCCATCGCCAGCTCACATCTGGGAGGAGGAGAGACGGAGGGAAGCTCCACGCTCATAATTGAAGGAGACATACCCGCTCAGTTCATCCGCGTCATGGGCAAAGGTCCGCACAAACTTCTTCCTCTACTCTGTGAATTACTTGTAGCTTTTTGGGAATTTATGTTTACTTTCCATTTTCTGTAGTTCATTTCTTCTCAATTAATGTTACTCTATCATCAGATGCATGTTAGCTAGTTTACATCTGAATACACATTTATATGTACCGTATATATACAGTATATATATATATATATATATATACAACATTTTCACACTCAATTTTTTTTTACTTTTCCAGCAAGTGTGGGAAAAGTACATATCAACATATGTATACATACAATCACCGGCCACTTTATTAGGTACACCTTACTAGTACGGGGTCGGACCCCCTTTTGCCTTTAGAAATGCCTTAATCCTTTGTGGCGTAGATTCAACAAGGTACTGGAAATATTACTCAAAGATTTTGGTCCATATTGACATGATAGCATCACGCAGTTGCTGCAGATTTGTCGGCTGCACGACAAATATATCCTGTTAAAAAATATCCTGTTCCACTACATCCGAAAGTAGCTCTATTTGATTGAAAATCTAGTGACTGTGGAGGCCATTTCAGTATAGTGAACTCATTGTCATGTTCAAGAAACCAGTCTGAGATGATTTGTGATTTATGACATGGCGTGTTATTCAATCTACTGGAAATAGCCATCTGAAGATGAGTACACTGTGGTCATAAAGGGATAGACATGGTCAGCAACTATACTCAGGTAGGCTGTGGCATTGACATGATGCTCAATTGGTACTAATGGGCCCAAATTGTGCCAAGAAAATATCCCCCACACCATTACACCACTACCAGCTGAACCGTTGATACAAGGCAGGATAGATACATGCTTTATGTTAAGGATGCCAAATTCTAACCCTACCATCCGAATGTCGCAACAGAACTCGAGACTCAATCGAGAGCTCAAAATTCTATTGTCCAATTTGGGTGAGCCTGTGCGAAATGTAGCCTCAGTTTCCTGATCTCAGCAGACAGGAGTGGCACCCGCTGTGGTCTTCTGCTGCTGTAGCCCATCCACCTCAAAGTTGGACGTGGTGTGAGTTCAGAGAAGCTCTTCTGCATATCTCGGTTGTAACGAGAGGTTATTTGAGTTACTGTTGCCTTTCTATCAGCTCCAACCAGTCTGGCCATTCTCCTCTGACATCTGGCATCAACAAGGCATTTGCACCCTCAGAACTGCCGCTCACTGGATATTTTCTCTGTTTTGGACCATTCTCTGTAAACCCGAGAGATGGTTGTGGGTGAAAATCCCAGTAGATCAGCAGTTTCTGTAATACTTAGACCAGCTCGTCTAGCACCAACAACCATGCCGCGTTGAAAGTCACTTAAATCACCTTTCTTCCCCATTCTGTTCTGCTCGGTGTTAACTGCGACAGATCGTCTTGACCATGTCTACATGCCTAAATGCATTGGTTTGCTGTCATGTGATTGGCTGATTAGAAATTTGTGTTAACGAGCAGGTGTACGCATAAAGTGGCCAGTGCGTGTACATCTCATTATATCAGATGCTATTTGTTATTGTATTCTGTTGTATAGTATTCTAAGGAACAATTTTAGATGGCATTTCTGTTTACCTCAAGCCCAGAGTCACTTACTCTCTTTAATGTTATTTATTTGCACGTTTAAATGTGTCAGATTTCATCTTCACTTTATATTTATTTTAATTTCAAAGGGTGCAGATTAAAAGAGACAGGCAGATCACACTGCAGGCACATGTGCAGATTCCAGAGTTTTTATTTCATGCCAAAGAGTAATATTTCGTACTTATTTAGTTTTAGTAAGATCAGTTAATACAAAAGCAACCCAATTACATTTTTTTCAAGCAGTTTCAAGCACTTTGTCCGAAATTTAAGCACTTTTCAAAACTTCAAAAAGGTAGATTAATATACAAGCATTTTTATTTTAAGATTTCCATCATCTGTTTATGCATTGCATCTGTAAAGCATTCACATTGGTTTTGTTTTTTAAAAATGTCAGTTATTTTTGTTTGTTATTTTGTTATGTTGCATCCTTATTCCATATTTGAAGCAATTATGAAGCATGTTTGGTCTATTGCAAAACAAATGGTTCCATTTTATGAATTAAAAGTCCTGGTATTTGTTCCATTTATTCCATGTCTATTGTGATTTCCATCAATTCAATTCATCTTTATTTCTATAGTGCTTTTACAATGTAGATTTTGACATGAAAGTTCTAGGAAACTGAAAGTCAGTCAGTCCAGTTTTCAGAGTTGAAGTTCAGTTGAATTTAAAGAGCCCATCAATGCATTTAAGGTCACTTTCCATTTCCATACCTTTATCTTACAGACAGGAAAATGGGTCATTAGATGTCAGATAGAGATTATGTCGTTTGCTTTGCTCGTGCTTTTGCTGGGCTTTCCATAAATATGAGATTTCATATATTCATATTTCAACAGCAGTAGCTAATGTTGGAATTTTTTTTCTTTGGAACAGTGTGCACACAGCTCCTCGTCTCTGGGTCAGATGAGGAGAACATTAGTTCCTACCTACAGCTTATTGACAAGTGCCTAATCCATGAGGTGAGTGTTAAAGAACTTGTATTAGGGTTCTGGGGAGTCGTGGTGGCACATAGGGTAGTGCGATCACCTCACAGCAAGAAAGTCGCTGGGTCAGTTGGCTGTGTGGAGTTTGCATGTTCTCCCCATGTTGGCGTGGGTTTCCTCTGGGTGCTCCGTTTTCCCCCACAAGTCCAAAGACATGTGGTATAGGTGAATTGGGTATGCTAAAATTGACCGTAATGTATGTGTGTGAATGGGTGTGGATGGATGTTTCCCAGTGATGGGTTGCAGCTGGAAGCGCATCCACTGCATAAAACATACAGTATGCTGGATAAGTTGGCGGTTCATTCCACTGTGGCGACCCCAAATTAATAAAGGGACTAAGCTGAAAAGAAAATGAATGAATTAATGAAGCTTCTGAGTATTATTGTTAAAAGATGTAGCTTTTTATCATCCAATCAATTACCACAGAATTTGCTAAGCCATTACTTGCTGAATATCCTGTTTCACTCAGAAATATGACATTATAATATTCAAGAAAAATTGTTAGTGGATCTATGTTGTCATTTACATAAAACTTTTTGTGTTTTGGTAAATGATGCATTAGTATAAAATATATTCATTTTCCTTCGGTTTAGTCCCTTTATTAAACTGGGTTTGCTACAGTGGAATGAACCACCAACTTATTCAGCAACTACAGCCAATGTAGCTTATTCAATTTACCTATACCACGCCTTTGGACTGTGGGGGGAAACTGGAGCACGCGGCGGAAACTCACGCAAACACAAGGAGATCATGCAAACTCCACACAGAAATGTCAACTAGCCCAGCTGGGACTCGAACCAGCAACCTTCTTGCTGAAAGGCGACAGTGAACAGTGATATCCCCTGAGCCATTGAGTCGCCGTATAAAACATATGAAATTCAAGAATAGTTTAAAAATAGACAAAACTTCAAAGAAACTTGATGCCTCAGCTAATTAATCAATATTCAATAAAAATAACTGCAATAAAAAGGATTAGTAGTACTAAAAAATAATATTGATGAAAAAAAAATATTGATGTCGCTTGGTGATTTCCGAAAATAATCATTCATTTTATTAAACTATTAGAATTACCATATTTTTTCCATAACCTACTGAAGAACAAAATAGTAGTTAATATTAACATTGCTAACATGTTAATAATAACCATTAAAAAACAACATGCAAATAAAAAGCCATCAGCTTTTCGATATTTTGTGACCCTTGGGGTGATTTTGTACATTAAAGACACAGCAATAGCGTTAGATGCAGCACAATCCTGGTTAAGACACCTGGTTAAACTTCATGACACCTTTACTGCACTCCCGTACATTACAAATAAATACAGGCCATGGAGGAAGGTTGCATTCTCAAATATTGAACAATGCATAGACTTGGGCCTATTGGTATGTGTGCTCCGTTGTGTGCAAGGTTTATATATTTAAAACCACCTCAGAGAATATTGGGGGTCGTGAGTCACTGGCATTGTTATTTTGGGGGAAAAAAAGTTTGGGAAACCCTGTTGTAAGAGACTTTTAAATAGGTAATTTAATAAAAAATGTATACAGGTAATATGATCATACTAGCAAACTGTTGTATTAAAATATGTACTAAATACTTCCATTCACTGAATACAGATTTTTAATAGTTTATTATGGTCTTTTATCCAAATTCAAATAGAAAAGCAATGGCACACTGGTTTAAAGTTATTGGTTTATATGTGCAGTGTTGCTTTAATAGTGGATCTGAAATGAAAACCGCAAGTCTTTCTCTCTCACCTCTCGCAGGCCTTCACAGAGACGCAGAAGAAGAGGCTGTTGTCCTGGAAGCAGCAGGTGCAGTTTCAGTTCCGGTCGATTTCACGGAAAACTCTCCTGGATCTAACAGGACAGAGACGGAGGTAAAGCAGAATTTTAGGGAGCACTCCATCTTTTTTGCAAATAGGCTCATTTTACAGCTCCTATAGAGTTGAACAGTTGAGTTTTATATTTATATAGCACATTTCATATCATTTCACAATGGTAATTCAAAGTGCTTTACATAAACAGGAATAAAAGAAACAAGAAAAAAACAACAACGAATAAAAATGATTATAGACAGAATAAAATGTTTTAAAACAGGTTATGAAGGAATGAAAAGAAAACAAAGACCTAATAGTGTGATCTGTCGGACAACAGTGCTCATTTGGTAAAGGCAGAGCTAAACAGATGTGTTTTCAGTCGTGATGTGAACGTGCCTAATGTTGGAGCACATCTGATCATTTCTGGAAGCTGATTCCAGGAGAGGGGGGTGTAGTAGCTGGAGGCTGATTCACCCTGCTTTGAATGAACTCTTAGCATTTCTAATTTACTTGATCCTAATGATCTGAGGGATCTGTTACATTTGTATTCAGTGAGCATATCTGTAATGTATTGAGGACCTAGGCCATTTAGTGATTTATAGACAAGTAATAATACTTTAAAATCTATTCTGAATGTAACTGGGAGCCAGTGTAAAGTCCTGAAGACAGCTGCAATGTGTCTTTTGTGGTTACATCGCATACTAAGACTGAAGAAAAATTCTAAGTTGCTATTTTCTCAGTTGATATATCTATAAACTATACTCTTATTCCGCAATTATATTCAAGAAAGTTGATTTTTATTGAATAATACAATGACATTACTCAGCTCTTGGAAATACTGTAGTCCCCAGTTAGGTAACAGCAATGTGTAATATCATTGCGTCTGCTGCAGCCATGGTACAGTAGCAAAAGTGCTTGATTTATTATGGCAGACTATGAGCATACGTAGTTCATAGCCATATCTTCCTGGAAAATAGCAACTTTTCATTTTCTGACCGTCTTTGTACATGATGTAACTACAAAAGAGTAAAGCTTTAAATAGGAAAATCATCTAAAACTGTTGAGCTTGAAATCTAAACGATGATTTAATGAGCCTATTGCCCTGAAAAAAAAAAGTGGTGTGTTTCATTAAACAATGATCTCAGGTCAACAGTGATTGAGTACATTTCACTGGAAGATATCGACCATGTCAGCTGTCTTCTGATTAACAGAGCAGCGTTTCCTGACTGAACCAGTTTTGTTGCTCAAGTTTTACCGGATTACATCATAAACTGGTCTGAGGACAGGCATTAGGCAAGAGCAGTCTTTCTGAGGTTTACTTTTTCAGAAATGTTGATTGATTTAGGGCAGAATTATTGCCATCTGTGTTTTTATTTATTGGACTAAGACTTTAATGATGATCGGAGACCGCAGACCACACACAAGTGTTTAAGACCATGAGTCACACTCGTCACTCCCTACTGGATTGCATCATGGTCTGAAAATAGAGCATACGATACTCAACAAAAAATCTCCGGTTTTAGGCCAAAGTGTGAGATATTATTGACTTCCAGAGCATTGATTCTCAAAAACTCTAACTTTATGGTCCATCATTATCACACTCATTAATGATTGATTAATGAACGCAGGGAAGGAGCTTCTGATAAGTATTTCTATTTACACTTCTATGTAGCTGTATTTGAGGCCAAAATCCTGCTGCTGTTCTTTTGTGCTTTTGTCTTTTGTTGACAACCAGCTTTTTAGGGGGACTTGAATGACAAACGTCCAGATTACACGGGGCGTCAGCGTCAAAGCTTGACAGAGGGTGTGTCTGAAATTAGGGCTGATGTGATCGTCATAGCAGCCAATGATATTTGTCTGCAATTGACTACTATCAGAGCTGGGGTATTTGTATAAAGCGATTTGATTGGCTGACGCTTCCATTGGTGCTTGAGAAGTTGAGAAATTCCCAACTTCTGCAGCTAGCAAAACTGCTGAAGCAGCGCTGATAGATCTACAAATCAGTTTGACAACGCTTGACGTCACCCATTCAGAGTGAATGGGAAGTGTTGACGCCCTGTATGAATTGGGCATTAGAGGCCAAAATTACGCTGCTGCTGCTTTTTTGCACTTTAGTCTTTAGCGGACAACCACCCTTTTGGGGGGACTTGGGGATCTGTTGGGATCACTTTTAGCTTAGCTTAGCATAGATCATTGAACCGGGTTAGACCATTAGCATCTCGCTCAAAAAATTACCAAAGAGTTTCAATAATTTTCTAATTTTAAGCTGGAGTCTTCTGTAGTTACATTGTGTACTAAGACCAAGTTGTTATTTTTAAGGCCGATATGGCTAGGAACTATACTCCCATTCTTGAGGAATAATCAAAGAACTTTGGAAAATTAAGACATGACTTTAAAATATCAAAATTACCAAAATTGATCAGATCTCTTTAACAAAAGCATTGGAAAAAATCATGTTAAAATTTCACATTTTTAGCAATCTATATAACGTACGTAGCTTTATTTAAATGGGCTTTGCAGTGCTTCCCACATATAGACTTTACTTAGGTGGGCCGCCCAGGTATATTAAAGGCTACCCAAGTATATTTAGTGACTTTTTTTTTTTTACAATTATCAACATCCTTTTACACTTTTTTTTATCTATCCAATATAAGCAAACATCCACGATCAAGTCTTACTTGCTTTGCAGACCCACAGAGACACTCCTTTTTGGGAAAAGTTCGTCCGGCCCGGGTTTCTAAATCTCCTAAAATTTCCAGGATTTAACTTTTACTTTCGCTTTCTAAAGCTCTTATATGGTTTTGCATTTCTCTTTTATTAAAGTGTCCAGAAAAGCGCTATATAAAATGTAAAGAATTAATATTATTATTATTATTTAAAAAATGCAAGGTACGCTAAATGTTGCACCATTTGCTTGATTTTGCTTTAAATTCAGTGATTATAACTGACTGCTCAACACAACAGCTGCCTGTTTTTCTATTAAATGTAGGTAAAGAAAATTTGACATGTCACTTAATTTTAGTCAGTGGGCACTTGGCTAAGATTGGGAACACTGCATTTATTTATGATATATATGTTTACTTAGTCACAAATTAATTCATTCATATTGAAGTTAAATTGTGTGTGAGAGAATATATAATGTAATTTAATTAAATAAATTATTTTAAAACCAGTTCTTGTATATTTAATAATTTGGATTTTCAGCAGTCGATATGGTCAGTCCAACTCCCTCCCGACCACAGGCTGTGTAGGCAGCGGCATCCCCACCCGGAGGAACCTGCGGCAGTATCAGATGCGGAGTCTGCCCGGTATACGACCTGTCCCTTTGGGAAGCACCGGCCTGTTCGGACCAACCCCACGGAGCAGCAGCAGCACCCCGACCGGCCTGAAACAGGGCAGACAGGTTTGTCACTACACTTACAGCGACTTTCAGCAACAGCACATGAGCTCAAGATTGTGAAGTGGATGAAGCTGCAGGCGATTTACAGCATTCCAGAAATCCTACATCACTGAATGGAAGAACTGAGGATCGGGGGTTTGGAAGCGTAGTGATAACCTGGCATTCTTGTGCGTCTGCTCAAACATTTTTTTAGGCACGTTTACAATGGGAGGAAGCTGCAACTGCATCCCTGGCTCAGAGCTGTGGACACTGGGGTTCAGTGTGAGTCATGAGCGTGGAGAAGTGCGACTGGAGGAGGAGAAAGAGGAGAAGAGAGAAAGAGGAGTATAGAGAAAGAGAGAGAGCCAGTCAGAGGCAGTGAGAACAGAGCACAGGCATTTCCTGTTTTTCCCTGCTCCTCTGTACGGGAGGGCCAGGAAAGGGGGAGAGGGAGAGGGAGTCCGATGAAGAGAACCAGAGAGTCAATGAAAGTGAGATAGGCAGGTTCCATTGTCAAAAGGGGCTTATTCATGTCAAATTAGGAGACTGAATGGACGAACTTTACCCATCCAAAAAAAAAACAAATATATAATTTAATTAGTGCTGTCAAATATTCAAAATAAAAGTTATTTTTGCATGAGATCTTTATAGTTTTATTAAAATGTAGCTGCTGAGCGCGCGCCTTGGAAGCAATGTCAATAAACTTAGGACCTAATCAATGGAAGTACGTGTGCACGTGGACTGCGGGTATTTTCCAGCCGCACCTAGTTAAAAAAAACATGTGAACTTTTCAGAATGCTGCGAGCGCACCACGATTCATGCAAAAAGAACTAACCATTCTGCTTCACGGCAGACGTATTACCTTTTCTCCATAAACATGCATCGGAGCTGCAGCATTGGTTTGTTTATTAGTCATCCTCTGGGAAAATGGTTAATGGTCGGCTACTTACGAGAGATGCCAGGGTAGCGTGAGCGCAAAGTCTATTGTAAATGGTCAAGGAATCCACGTGCACGCACTTGTCACTTTAGGTTAGCAGCAGTGAGGAGATAAAAAAGATATAAGGATGTCGCCAGAGTGGCTTTTTGGTTTCTTTTATTGTGCATCCCAGTCATTAGCACCCCATCTGAAAGATTTTTTAGCACAGGGGCAATGCAGTCATTCAACTTTACAATTTGTAATGATGCAATGTGTATTTGAATAATGATACTTGATTTCTTTACTTGAAAACTCAGATTTGAGTTTGAGGTGTACTGTGTCATTATTATTGACACCTTAAAGTTTGCTTTGATTTTTTTTTGCATTTATCCTTTACCATTGCACACATTGTACCATTTTATTTATCAAGTCTTTTTAACACTTATGTTTATTTTGTTATAAAGAGATGAGATATTTAGATGAAATATTTTTGTTTTTGACTATTAAAACCAATGACCTTAGTAATGTTGGTAAATTGAAATAAAATGGTTTAAAAATCCTAATATTTCTAAACAGATTGTAAAAACCATTTAATAATTATCAATATCAAATGATATGAAACATGATATCATGATAATTGTTTTTCCAATATCGCCCAGCCGTATGATATGGTCAATTAACTTATTTAAGTTAATGAGAGAATTATTTCCCGCATTCTCTCATTGGCATAATGAAAAATAAATAAATTTACAGTGCAGAAATGAAAATAAGATTAATTGTAAAGTATTATACATCATGTCATAGTTAAGACTATGATTTATGCATTGTATTGCATGTATTTTAAACCATAATGAAACAAACAAGACAGAGATTTAGTTAAGAAACATGCCAATGTTAGGACCCGTATTGTGGTATTATTGTCATTGTAATAAGTGTTACTATTACTAAAAACATGTTTAATTCTCCTGTCATGTTCTGTTTAATAAATTACCCTGAGCTTGTAACTATTTATGAGGTCTGTTATGCAGATTGCATTTTGGAGTATTTGCAGACAGAGTATGACATGATTGTAATTTGGTTGTCTTGTGTGTGTGTGTGTGTTTTTTTTTTTTTGTCAGGGTTTGTGGTTTGCTAACCCAGGGGGCAGTAACAGCATGCCCAGCCGCACACACAGCTCTGTTCAGAGGACTCGATCACTACCCGTCCACACCAACCCACACACCATGGCCATGTTCCAGCAGACAGGTGAGAGACAAAAACTTGACTATGACCTAAAGTTGCCATTGGCAATGGAAATCACATTAGTCTCCCTCTTCCTTCCTATTGTGAATGAAGGTAAACCTTGATTTTGTTAGTGATAAATTGATTGGTGGATCTCATGTGTGACAGGTTATCCTAATGCCAGTAATGACATCATCAGAGAAAAAAAAGACATGAAGGAGAGGAAGTTATTTTATCATTTAAAAATTACACTGACATAAACCATTTTTTTAATCTGCTTAGCATTTTGTATATAGAAAATATTAAATTATTAAAAAATAAAATAAAATAAGTTACCAATTTCGTTATTACAGTATGTAATCATATTGGAATAAAAGAGTTAAAATCCTCAAAATGAATGAATTTATGATAGTTATGATCAGGACTTGTGTTAGTAAAGACTGATTTCTGAAAGTATTCTATGATTTTGATCGACTGTCCTTTTAAAAAGTTTTGAAATATCCTGAAAAGTTATGAAATCTGTTTTTAATTCTCTTTTACTCCTGTTAAGATTACAGTCAGTGAAAGCTGAAAAAAGGCTACTCAATATATTTTTGAGGACTACTTTTTTATTAATGCAACCACAAGGTTAAAACCGTTATGATCTGTACTTATAATGACTTGATAAATATTTTATAAAAATAAAAAAAGAATTGTCAGTTTTGATTTCATGATGAATTTAACAACAGAAGTTTTTTTTAAATGCATATGCAGTGCGACTGTGCTGTGTTTTATTTATTCTATTATATTGATTTGTTTGTATGCATGTCAGGGCTGAATTAACCAATGGGCATTATGGGCACAGGTCCAGGGGCCCGTGCGCACTTGGAGCCCCTGCAAGGGGGATAAAAATGCTGATTTAGGAGTGTCTATTTAGGCTAAGTGCAAATAGCGCACCTCGTTGAAATAAGCTAGTTGAGTGTTTAGAGTGTTGAGTGTTCCCGCCCATCACTGTTTGAGTTACAGAGACAACAAAACTTAAGAGTGCAACTAACAGCAGTGTGAGTGGCGTAGCTGGTAAAGTGCTTGGCATCATGTTTTGACTTGATCAATCATGAACCCAGTTCGAATCCAGCATCTGATGAACAGATTCTTTTTTTTTTTTTAATCAGATTTTGCCTACTCTTCATCACGAGGAAGACAAACAAGAATCATTATTAAGTGTGTGTATTGTGGAAGACTCAGATTCATAGAACTGGATTGGAGAGGTGTTATATCAAAATCATATGCATTCTAAGTTTGTAGAAGTTATTCATTAAAAATACCCTTAAATATCTATTTTTAGTTAAGCTACTGTAAACTTGAAAAAGTATATTAAAATCCATTAATTTTAGTTATATTAGTATTTTGTTTTTAAAGTATACTTTAAATGCTTTAAAATTAAGTAAAATCTTTGTAGACTAGAACTATATGTACTGTATATTATTTATTTAAGAAATGCAGGCAATACATTATAAATTAATTGTATTTTTAAAATATATTATATTAATCTTATTTTTTTTAATTCAACTACAGGGGTGCGGCCAGGTAGGGGGCCTACAAGAAATTATGCCCAGGGGCCTCTGAATTCTTAATCTGGGCCTGATGCATGTACAGTTGAAGTCAAAATAATTAGCCTTTTGTGAAATTAAATATATATATATATATATATATATATATATATATATATATATATATATATATATATATATATACACACACATACATACATACATACATACATACATACATATATATATATAGATGTTTATTTTAAATTTAATATATAGTGATGTTTATTTCTTTTATCTTTGCCATGAGGACAGTAGATAATATTTTACTATTTCATTTGCAAGATACTAGTAATCAGCTTGAGGTGCAATGTAAAGATTAATTAGGTTAACTAGGCAAGTTCTACAAATCTAAAGGAGGCTAATAATATTGACCTTTAAAAAATTATAAACAATATTATATAATAAATAATTAAAAACTGCTTGTATTTTAGATAAACTAAAAGAAATTAGACTTTTTCCAAGATAAAAAATATATATTAAATACAGTGAAAATTCCTTTGGTCTGTTAAACATCACTTGGGAAATATAAAAAAAAATCATATGAGGGCTAATAATTTTCACTTCAACTGTATGTACATGAATATAAAAACTGTATTTCTGTAATTAAAATATATTCATAAGTGGTCCGACTCCGAAACTGAAATGCATTCCCCTATTTAAAGCACTGTTGTTCTTTACACATGGCCTCATCCTCCTGAGTGTTTTGTGTGCTCCACTGACACACATTTACACTGAGAGCAGACAGATGTTCCTCTCTCTCAGTCTGTGGCTCCACTCTGACTGCAGCTCAAACTCACTTCCTTCAGTTCTCATGCATTTACACAAATACTCCAGCCCTTCTGAAGGAGGGAGAGAGGCTGTGTGCGTGTGCGTTGGGTTGCAATGACTTTCTTTGTGTCTGCAACTTAACTCTTTCTTATTTCGTTACTTATGAATGAATTCATATTAACACCTTGATTAATTCAAAATCATCAAAGACAGAGTGCTGTGACAGAGGCTTCAGGGGCCTTATGGGATTTGCTGGGTATAAATAGCAGGTTGTGTGTTGTGTCCAGCCAGAGTGGTTGCCTAACTCAGCTCTTCCTTCCCACAAGGGATTTTCAAAGGTCTGTTTGCTGTTGACTCAGCTAAAGACGAGCAGTGCTGCTGGAGCAGAATCCACCCCAACGAAACCGAATCAACTCTTTTAGATCTCACTGTAGCCCACTGTACTACTGAGGCAACTAGAAACACAATCGGTACACAAACAGTTCAGTGCAATTTGCAAGCATAATGGCATTGAGTTTTAAAAATTGAGCTCAGAGTTTGGAGCCATTCATCAGTTCTGGCAGGATTGAAGTTTGAAATGCATCCTTCTTTTTCTTGCAAGTGATAGTCTAAAAACAGATCAAATCCATAATTATTAAGTCTTTTGATTCATAATTAAAAGGTTTAAACCTGAAAAGGGGTGATCTGACTTTTATTGTGCTTTTGAGCAAAAAACTGAAAAAGGATATTTTACTCAAAAATGAAAATTTACTCATTATTTACTCAGTGGTTCAAAACGTTTATGAGTTTCTGTCAATCTCAAAAGAAGATAGTTTGTAGAATGTTGGAAACTTATAGTAGGAAAAAATACTAAATAAGATAATGGTTACAGGTTTCCAGCATTCTTCAAAATATCTTCTTTTGTGTTCAACAGGAAGAAAGAAATTGTTTGGAACAAGTGAAGGGTGAGTAAATTACAGAATTTTCAGTTTTGGTGAACATATGAACAATTATGATATGAAAAATAACTTTATATTTAGAAGCCAAAATCCAATATATAGGCAATTTTTTTTCTGACCCTGATTACAAAAGCCATTGTGAACAAAAGAAATGGTGTAATTTACTGGCTTTCACCACAACGACAATATATGTATCCATAATTTTCATTTACATAATTCTAAAGGTTACGAATCTTTGAGAGTATATGTTAGACAACCTTATATATTCATATTTGAGGCTGGAAGAGCATCTGCTGCGTAAAACATAAGCTGGATAAGTTGACGGTTCATTCCACTGTGGCTACCCCTGATGAATAAATGGACTAAGCAGAAGGGAAATGAATGAATGAATGAATGTAAACATGTGGAATGAATGTATTTGTGTATATACGCAATTACGCATATATACAGTTGAAGTCAGAATTATTAGCCCCCCTGTTTATTTTTTGCCCAATGTCTGTTTAACGGAGAGTTTTCTTCAACACATTTCTAAACATAATAGTTTTAATAACTCATCTCTAATCACTGATTTATTTTATCTTTGCCATGATGACAGTAAATAATATTTGACTAGATATTTTTCAAGACACTTCTGTACTGCTTAAAGTGACACTTAAAGGCTTAACTAGGTGGATTGGGTTAACTAGGCAGGATGGGGTAATTAGGCAAATTAATGTATAACGATGGTTTGTTCTGTAGACTATCGAAAAAAAAAATAGCTTAAAGGGGCTAATAGTTTTGACCTTAAAATAATTTTTAAACAATTAAAAACTGCTTGCATTCTAGCCGAAATAAAACAAATAAGACTTTCTCCAAAAGAAAAAATATTATCAGACACACTTTTAAAATGTCCTTGCTCTGTTAAACATTATTTTGGAAATGTTTGAAAAAGAAAATAAAATTCAAATGGGGGCTAACAATTCTGACTTCAACTGTATATATATATATAATTCTGACTTCAACTGTATATATATATATATTTTTATTATTATTATTATTATTTTTTTCATTATCATTTTTTTACATAATTTGTTTTGTTCCCACTGATTATATGTTCCTAAAAAAGAAAAAGAAAAAAAAAACAGTTGTGAACAAACAACACTGTGAGATGTTCTGTTTCTACTAACCACTTTCTTGCTGTGTCCTGCTGACTGTTTTATGCTTTGTTATATTTGTTAAAGTTGTTTGTCATTTTGCAGATCTGCAGGTGCCTGTGAATGAGCCAGACATCAATAACCGCTTAGAGTCTCTGTGTCTCAGCATGACCGAACACGCTCTGGGAGGTACGTGTCCACTACTTACTCAGTATTGTTTTAAAAATACTGAACTTAAAGGAGTTGTTCACCGCTGAAAAACAAATGGGCATTAAGTTGGAGTAGGTTGGAACAAGGGCTGCACAACTCTGGCAAAAATCAGAATCATGATTTTTTTTTTTTTTTTTTTTTAAATCAAGATCACGATTTTCTCACGATTCTGTAGATGCAAAATAAAGGTTAATACGAGTAGGGTATTATTGTTAATTCTCAAATATATGGTAAAACAGCAATAATAATATTAGGCCTATGTGTAGGTCTACTGTTGGAACGGTGGACTTATAGATTGCGCTTGTCGTCTCAGTAGTAAATAAACAGCTCACGTCTCATTTCGCAGAAGCAAATGCATCATTGCATGAAGACAGAATTGACATTTTTAGGTGAATTATACCTTATAAATACAATATGTGACACTTTTACATCATTTGGAGGTGTCCATGTTGCTGAGCAACATACATAAAACAATCTGAAGACTTGTGTGACTGCCTTTATGCTTCTTCTGAACCTGAAAATAATTGGCTGAATCGTAGAGATGCTGAATTAAGATGGTGTCGGGGGGTCGAATCGAGATGGCAATCTTTTTTTGATTAATCATGCAGTCCTAGTTGGGACAGTTACAAAACACTAAATCAACAGTGCATCCACAATTGTTTAAACTGCTTTTTTAATGTAGGACATATACAAATCTATCAGACACACACAGACTTCACAGATTCATTGATGGTCCCTTAACCAGAAAAGCTTCTTTTTATTACTCTTTATACTAAATGCTGTGAAACTCTTTATTATTAATAGTGGTTTTTGTTTTTTTATGAATTTATAAACTGTGTTGGGCACGTTTCTTTAAAAGAGTAATTAATTACAGTTACTAGTTACCTCTCACAAATAGTAACTGAATTAGTAACCAAAAGTTACATCATTATGAAAGTAACTACTTACCAGGGAAAGTAACTGTTGCGTTACTTTAAAAAATCTAATTTGTCAAATGACAATAAAATAAATATGAAATATTGTACACTAATCTAAACTATTTTAATGTTGTTGTGGGACAATGTGAGAGCCAACAGCAGCATGTCCTCAACTATATATCTAAATAAATAAATTGAATTGAATTGAATATATATCTAGGTATGATTTTGGTAAATTCTGTCTGAGTAATATGTGTTTGCGGTGGAGAAAAATGTTTTATTTGCTTTGACGTCGTGGCAAGTCTCTACCTTTGGTAGCAGAGCTCACGTTAACACCTGCGTAGCCACTAAGTTTGTGATGGTATGTGACGACGTGAGGTGCTTCATTGGATTAGAATTACTTGTCACCAATGCAGAGAGACTCTTGTTTTCCTGGGCATAAGTTGCACAACACATTAACATTCTTGTCTTTCACCTCAACGAAAAGCAGAAGTTATAGTTCCAGTTTGCAAACGCTACCTTTCAACTTGTTGGATTTTCCATCGTTCTGACTCCTGGTCTTTGGTGTGGTGTCTCCCACTGACTGTGCGAGTGCTTGTGTGTGAACACCCACACTACTCTGCCTCTGATTAGCAAATGATGGAACCATCTAAGCCAATCATCACATTCTCAGTTACACCACGCTCACAGACACACCAATCATCATCACTGGTTGGTTTTGTGTCCTGCCCCTGAGAAAGAGATGGCTATAAGAGACGCTGCTCGCATGAAAACCGCTTCAGTGATCTCAATTATAGTAACATGCATTTTATTGTCAGTAACGGTAACAGCGTTGTAATGGGAAACAGTAATTCATTTGATTACTCGTTACTAAAAAATTATCAGTTATGTAATGTAATGTGTATTTATATAGCGCATTTATTGTCTATGGCCATACAAACAAAGCGCTTCACAATTATAAGGGGGGTCTCTCCACACCACCATGAGTTAGTAACGCCGTTTGTTTATAGCGCTGTTATTCCCATCACTGGTTATAAAATCTATTTTGTCTTGCTGCAAAACCAACTGTGCTTTGGGAATAGAAAGATCCATCACTAGTTATTTGAATCTATTTTGATGTCTGAATCTGCATTTGTTTGTTTGTCTGTTTGATCAATGAGGATATTTTTATTCTTGAATAATGTTTGTGTACTAGTCCATGCGACAAAAGCTTCCGATTTAACCCCCAATCCATGAGAACGGAATTTGAGGAAATGGTTTGCATCTTCTGCTGACTGTAGCAGATTTACGAAAGCCCACAGGAAAACCTCAGGATCATCCCCTCTGGCACTCATTTAAAAGGTCAAAAACCCTTCTGAAGTCCTTTTTTTTTCCTTTGAATAAGTTTTTTTTCCATCTCCACAACATTTAAATAGACTTTTTGAGGTATAATCTTCATACCGTGCATCAGACACAACAGTCTTCAAAAGGCAAAAGATATTGTGACTATCAGCTCCAGACAGGAAGGAGCATTACTTTGTATCCGCATGTCGCAGGATCAATGCAGTAAACATTCCCGTGTGAAGTGGAGGTTTTCTTTGTATAAAGAGTGTGTTTTTTCTCTCCGGGCTGACACACAGAGGCTTTCAGTGCTCAGAACTGGACAAGCACAGCTTTGTGTAGAGCGAGTGCAGGAAGACAGATAGACAGCAGCAAGGCAGGCAGACAGGCTGGATGAGGGAGACGGGCAGAAGCAGTGGGCAGCTCTGCTCTGCGGTGAGCTCAGGAATGCCTCAATCCGCTCCACTTGCTTGCTCCACAGCTGCCAACAGAGCTGTAGTGTTCTTGTGGCGGTGAAACCCCGAGACTCAGGACCTCCAGCTCCTCTGGTCAGCAGGTCGCCCTCATTACGCAGGAGCTGACTGTTTGCTCTGTCAAATGCATGCTTGGGAAGCCCAAGTCATTTCAAATGAACCAGAAGCAAAAAAAATAAATAAATAAAACAGTCATTTGAGTCATTCAGAGCTGCTTACCAGAAGTCCTGTCTGTGCTTGATGACGTTCCAGAAGATGAGCAAATTGGTTTAGTAAGTCAGAAAGTTGCACTATACCATTTAAAAGAGTCAGTCAATTTTTACTTGTATTCAGTTAGGATGCATTAGTGGTGTATAGTGAGTTATACTACTGAGTTAGTTACTCTACAGTTTATTTCTGTTATGCTTTTTACACTTTCAAATTTCTTTGGTGCGTAATGTTGATCACTCCAAAAATATTTTTGCTGTTTGTTCCAACTGCTTATATAAAATGAGCTGAAACAACACAGGGGGGACAACATAATTGTTTTATGTTCAATTCACTTAAGTTCGTAAAAACAAATAAGCTAACTTAATTCCTTTATGTTGTCTCATCACAAATCATTTGTGTAAAATCCAACATTTTTTACAGTGATGTTTTGCATGGACACAAGTTATTTCTGTATAAGCAAGTAGTGCTTCTGAAGTACATCAAACTAGCAGATCATACGCTTCACCTCAAGGGGGCAGAACCTGTTTGAAATGACTTTGATAGTTTACACCTGTGGTCTGAAACTCACACCCCTGCAGAATTCTGAAGTCTAAAAAGATTGTCATGCATTTTTTTGTATTTGTTATCCTACAATTTCATCATGCGCAGAAACCTTCCATAAGAAATCATAAAACAATACAAAATGGAATGTCACGCAGTGATCTTTGGATTCTTCCTTCTTCAAAAAAAGAAAGAATAAATATTGTGTTTATTGAATTTAATTGGTCCTGAACATTTAAGATTATTATGTTATTTATGAAATTGTCAAAACACCTCTTAAAACGCTTGCTACATATGTAAAAACAAAAAACAAAACAAAAAAAGATCAAACCTGAAAACCTCAAATTCTTCAAGGACAGCTGAAAGTTTTGAAGAGTGTTTAAAAGTGATTGACACAACATAAGATTTTTTTTTTTATGTGAAGATTTTACACAAAAATGTTGGACTTCCAATGAGCTTTACTCCAACAGTTATAACTGTAATCTCCAAATAACCCTCAAGGACTGAAGAACCTATTGGGGAGATTATTCAAAGTTTTTGTGGTGGCGGACTAACCGGGGAACATGCTGTAAAGGACCACCTTTTTCTGGATAGGGTGCAGGGAGCAGATTTTATACTTATTTATACTTCTATTTCCCAGAGATGGGTTGCAGGCACAAGGGCATTTGCTGTGTAAAACATATGCTGGATAAGTTGGCGGCTACCCCAAATTAATACAGGGACTAAGCGGAAAAGAAAATGAATGATCAATATATATATATAGTTAACCTAATTAACCTAGTTAACCCTTTAAATTTCACTTTAAGCTGTATAGAAGTGTCTTGAAAAATATCTAGTCAAATATTATTCACTGTCATCATGGCAAAGATAAAATAAATCAGTTATTAGAAATGAGTTATCAAAATTATTATGTTTAGAAATGTGTTGAAAAAAATCTCTCCGTTAAACAGACATTGAGGAAAAAATAAAAAGGGGGCTAATAATTCAGAGGGGCTAATAGTTCTATTTTTAGGGGTTTTCACCTTTATTGGTATAGGACAGTGGAGATTTTACAGACAGGAAAGTGTGGGGAGCTGAGATAGGGAAGGATCGACAAAGGACCTCGAAACGGGAATCAAACTCTGGTCAGCGTGAGCACTTCAGTGCTGTGTGTCGATGCACTAATCACAAGGCTATCGGCGCCATATTTTGTTTCCAAAAGGGTCAGTATTTACAGTAGCATATAATAAATTACTGTTACACTAACTTTGTGTACACATTCTGGGGACTCCTGAGACATACAGTATGATACCTTTTAAAAAATACTTAATTCAGCATCAGCTTTTTCAAAATTAAGCTACTGTTTAAGCGTTTAGGGCTAATATATAATAAGAAATATATATATATATCTTTTTAGTGGTGTAAATTTCACAGTTCGGATCACACTACAGTTCTTGAGTCACGGATCGGACCATTTTTTGGATCATCAAAAAAGGGAGGAGACAAAGTCATTTGCTTTCCATTTATACAAAAAAATAGCTCCAAAAACTATTGGTTTTAACAAACAGAACTTAGAACCTGTAATCTTAATACAAATTTAAATTAAGAAAGAACCAGCAAAAAGGAAATGTTCAATATGAAAAATGATCTTTGCTACTGTTGCTGATAGTGCTAAATATAGAAACCTAACATCTTACAACATATTTATTTTCAATTAATGATTCAACAATTCACACAAACTTCATGTTTGATTATGGGTGGATCATTTTTAAAACCTTTTTAGTGACATAATTTTGATGGTTGTTTGTCGCCACCTATTGGTTATGCAATGTAATTGCTACAACATTCACCAGCGTTAAGTTCCATTAAACACTGAATTTAATCTTTACCATAAACATCAGTGTTAATATCTGAACTATAAACTGTTCTCCCAGTACTTCTGTGTTGTTTAATTGTTTGTAACAAACTAAAAAAGTGTGAAAAATAATCACTCTCCATCAAAGGCAGATTTAAATGCAGTGCTTTGAAGGATTAATAAACATATGCAAATCACCATCATTTATTATTCATGTTGCATGGGTTTGATTTGAGATCACAATCTTTTAATGTTTAATTGTGCCGCTTTACACTGAATGCATTATTGCAAGTTAAACAAACAGTGACAGAAAACACCATTACTTAATAACCCAAGAAAGCGTTTAAGCCCACCACAACTTTTTCGTCATCATTATATTTTTAAGGAAGCCAAAATGCTTTCACACACATGATTCGAATGACTCAGGAGGTGATCTCTCTGCAATTTCTATATATGTTGGAATAACCTACAAGTTCAAAAAAGGTATTAATCCCCGATCATGTGCATCCTGAACAGTGGGTTGTGATCCCATCAGCTGTGTGATCCGTTACACCCCTACTTTTTATAAATACTAAAAAGTAAGGACACTCTGAGGTATTTTTTATACTAAATTGTATAAGGTATATTATTGGTTAGTACATTTTAAATGACTACTTCTTTTCAGTTAGTTTACATTGTGCTTTATTTTTGGGTGTGGTCACTAACTCTGATGCCACTTTTCTCCACAGATGGTGTTGATCGAACTTCAACCATCTGAGAGAAGGAAAGCTGGCACACTGGGGAGACACAGGCATGCCTGACAGAAGAGGAGAACGGTCATCAGAAGGTCACAAGCCCCTCTGTTTATAACCTCCTCCCCTCTCCACCTGCTCACCAATAGCCAATAGGAGAGATGGGGAGGGGTGTGGCCAACACAGTGCCAATCACCATTTACTGAAGGCTTAACACAAGCGAGTTCTGTCATCATGACTACTTCAGCGTGTTTACATTCGAGTTTGGGAGAAAATCATCTTCTTCAGCGCTTCTTTAGAAGAGGTCTAGTGTTGACAGGCCATTAGAGAAGGTCCGCAATGCAAAGGAGACAAATCAAAGCAGTTAGGTGGCTGTCTGGAACGTCATGAAATCCAAAAACACACCAGCAGACCAAACCAGATCGAGATATGTAGTTACAGATTAGATATCTGTGCCACTGAGCAGATGCGAAAATAGTTTGTTTACACATAATACTGTCAAGAAAATCCGAACAGTTTTTCAGGTGCGATTTGTTGTGGACGGTGTACAGCTTTAGATTCCTAAAAGGCTTCGTAGTTTACAGTTGTGTGTTCATATTTACCGTTTCGTTGTTCTAGTTTTCTATCGTGCCAGCAGGAAAGCTGATTTACAACACTACAAAGGCAGTCAGAGCTACGGATGGTACTCGGCAGTGTGAGTGGAGATGGGAAAGGAAGTGATGTCAGTGGAAGGGTCTACTGAGGGAGCAGAGAGGAATGTTGTATGTGGATACTGACGTAAGGAACTGAGGTCGAAGGACAACAGGAGGTCAGAGTAATGGAGGAGTGGAGAAATGCCAGCAAATGCAAGTAGATGGAAACGTTGAGAGAGAAGAGCAGGTGAACTTGAAGGTCAGTGATGAAGGTCCAGGCAGAATATATATGTATATTCAAATATATTTGATTTATTTAGATATTGCATTGAAAATAACATAATTCTGTTTAAAAAATGCAATATACAGTATATATAAGGTTTAAATTGATCTTAATATAATGTATAAATATATAATAAGATCAAAGAAGTTACAATATAGTATATTTGAATATACATATGGTAAGGTTTGGGAGATAAAAAGATTTCTTCAGATACTGTAGGACTTTGCAGGGTTTTCTGCATATTATGTGAGGGCTTGGAGATATATTCAGTGTTTTGTGGAAATGTTTTTAATGAATAGAACTTTTCATCTGTAAATGCACCGCTGTTGGGGTGATTGTTTATTGATTTTGGGAATATCATCGGCGCGGTGTGGATGATTTCTGTTATTTGGGATATCTCATGTGTGGTACACTTCTAGAACCAGGATGTAGACTGGCGGCGAAACAAGGGGAGATCCTAAATATTTATGAGGAGAAAACGCTAATGCACCAGTTATTAGTACAGAGCGCCACCTTGTGGTGAAACTGTGCAATAGTTACCATTAAATGTCTTTTTTTTTAACAGTATTGTCTTAATATCAGCCATTAGTTAATCATGCCAGGTATATAAAGTAGAAAGTTTACAATAAGAAATGAGCTTTTAGTTTTGGACTCAACAAGTGAAGATCTAATTTTCTGCATGGGAAGGGTCTGAAAGAGTTTCTTTGCTTTAAATTGTTTTAATCTGGGGTGTAAAGCCCCTTTATGAGGGTGAATGTTAATCTTATTTAGAGTTGTTTTTCCTATAATAACTTTGCTTTTCCTGCCCTTGGTGCTGTGAAATATTGCTGAAACCATCAAAAGTGAATTTGCAATAATGTGCAATAGACTCTCATCAGCAAAAACTGTGTGAATCATATGGCGGACGGGGAACTGGGGGTCTCGGAGGAGGAACTGGACTAACAAACTCCCCCCAAGGTCCCCCATTGCAGGACTGTTGTACCCTGTAGTCCTAATGTAAAGGGATGTGCCAGCCTGCAACTTTGATGTACCTTCCCACACCTCAAGTGTTTTACACTTTTTGGCTCATCCAAAGAAACCAGTCTTGATTTAACGGACAGTAAAGAGGCACTTTCACATCCGCTGAGTGGCGAACGATGCGGTTAAATCTGCCTTAAAGAGAAAGAATGTTGACTATGCAGTGTGTCGGCTTCATAAGCAAGTTGGTGCCTCCAAATTAGTGCTTTTAAAGTGCATGAAATGCTTTAAACGGCAGTGTTGTTTTAAAGCATGTTAGCAAACCATCATGTGGCATCCCGTGCATCTTGTTTATAAAGGTGCATTTGTTTGTGTGTAATAAGCCACTCGTCACTGCCATTTAAAAACAGTTAGCAGATTCAAATGATTATTTATTCTTTTCTATTATTGATGCAGAGGTTATTCTATTCATTAGATGTATTATTTAAAATACCTTGTGTATTAACATTTGCTATGGCTGGTAACCATAAGTACATCTCAGATAACAACCTAGTTATGTTTTGTTTGGATGTTTTGTTTTCCCAATTTGCATTTTTGTTATCTCAAAATACATACCTGATAGTCAAAAGACATATCAGTTTTTTTTAATGTTGCTGTTTATCATTTCTCTTTCTTGTGAGTATCTATAAAAGCTTATATTTTGCTACCTGCCCCTGATTGTGTATTTTAAGGAAATGTTTTTTTATATGGTCACACAGAGCCAGTTTTACTCTTTCTTTCTTGTTGTTATTTTGATGCTGTTTTTCACCTCAGCTGTTACAGTGTTTGTTTGCTAAATACATTCAGTGTTGAGTCATTGTGTTGGTCTTTACAGAGAGTTCTGTCCACACATTAATAGACAGTGGAGTATGACACGAATTTAAGTGTTCATATCATAGACTAAAAAAAGATGAGCAATGTTTTTCCAGTTCCTTCCGCTGTACAAAATTGAAGCCAAAATGTCTCATCTATAGCTGTAGTCATCTTGCACTTATGAAATCATTTGAAGCCAGTAGTAATAATGAGCTGGTATCAAATTCCCTCCCCAAACACCCACATATCCAATCACAAGCACAGAATCATGAAGCCACACCCCATATCTAGAGCATCAGCTAGCTGACTAACACTTGAACATATATCAGGGCGATAAGAACTTACTAAAATATCCAAAAGGAAACCATAATTTTTTAAGTCTAATTTGAAGTTTTAATTAGTATTTATTTATGTGGACAGGGGTGTAGGGTCTGTCTGTGGACTGAAAGACACAGATGTAACATGAAGGCTGTACATCAATTATTAACTTGTATAGCTACCACAACCCTAAACCCAACCATCACAGTTATTAACGTCTGCACCTTCCCCAACAACTAACCCAACCATCACAGTTATAAACGTCTACACCTACCCCAACCCTTAACCCAACCATCACAGTTATTAACGTCTGCACCTTCCCCAACAACTAACCCAACCATCACAGTTATAAACGTGTACACCTACCCCAACCCTTAACCCAACCATCACAGTTATTAACGTCTACACCTACCCCAACACTTAACCCAACCATCACAGTTATAAACGTCCACACCTACCCCAACCCTTAACCCAACCATCACAGTTATTAATGTCTACACCTACCCCAACCCTTAACCCAACCATCACAGTTATTAATGTCTACACCTACCCCAACCCTTAACCCAACCGTTACAGTTATTAACATCCACACCTTCCCCAACCCTTAACCCAACCATCACAGTTATTAATGTCTACACCTACCCCAACCCTTAACCCAACCATCACAGTTATTAATGTCTACACCTACCCCAACCCTTAACCCAACCGTTACAGTTATTAACATCCACACCTTCCCCAACCCTTAAACCAAATATCACAGTTATTAATGTCTACACCTTCTCCAACCCTTAACCCAACCATCACAGTTATTAATGTCTACACCTTCTCCAACCCTTAACCCAACCATCACAGTTATTAATGTCTACACCTTCTCCAACCCTTAACCCAACTATCACAGTTATTAATGTCTACACCTTCTCCAACCCTTAACCCAACCATCACAGTTATTAATGTCTACACCTTTTCCAACCCTTAACCCAACCATCACAGTTATTAATGTCTACACCTTTTCCAACCCTTAACCCAACCAGCACAGTTATTATTGTCTACACCTTCTCCAACCCTTAACCCAACCAGCACAGTTATTAACGTCTATACCTTCCCCAACCCTTAACCCAACCATCACAGTTATTAACCTCTATTTATACCCCAACCCTAAACCCAACCATCATTGTTATTAGGGTCTACACCTTCCCCAAGCCTAAACCCAACAAATCACAGTTATTAATGTCTACACTTTCCCCAACCATCATCGATATTAACGTCTAAACCTTCCACAACCCTAAACCCAACCATCACAGTTATTAACGTCTACACCTACCCCAACCCTTAACCCAACCATCACAGTTATAAAAGTCCACAACTAACCCAACCCTTAACCCAACCATCACAGTTATTAACATCCACACCTTCCCAAATCCTAAACCCAACCATCACAGTTATAAACGTCTACACCTTCTCCAACCCTTAATCCAACCGTTACAGTTATTAACATCCACACCTTCCCAAATCCTAAACCCAACCATCACAGTTATTAATGTCTACACCTTCTCCAACCCTTAACCCAACCATCACAGTTATTAATGTCTACACCTTCTCCAACCCTTAACCCAACCATCACAGTTATTAATGTCTACACCTTCTCCAACCCTTAACCCAACCATCACAGTTATTAACGTCTACGCCTTCCCCAACCCTTAACCCAACCATCACAGTTATTAACCTCTATTTATACCCCAACCCTAAACCCAACCATCACAGTTATTAATGTCTACAACTTCCCTAACCCTTAACCCAACCATCACAGTTATTAATGTCTACACCTTCTCCAACCCTTAACCCAACCATCACAGTTATTAACGTCTACGCCTTCCCCAACCCTTAACCCAACCATCACAGTTATTAACCTCTATTTATACCCCAACCCTAAACCCAACCATCACAGTTATTAATGTCTACACCTTCCCTAACCCTTAACTTAACCATCACAGTTATTAATGTCTACACCTTCTCCAACCCTTAACCCAACCATCACAGTTATTAACCTCTATTTATACCACAACCCTAAACCCAACCATCACAATTATTAACATACAGCCGTGAGTTGCAGAGGGTGACGCCGAGTAGGCTAACTGTCATGATAAAACAGATGAAGAAGTCAGTAAGTGGAGCTGCATGGTGGAGTTGCTGAATGAATGAATATACAGTAATATATCTAAATAATTGGTTGTGGATAAGTTTGGAGAAAACTCATGAAAACATGGTGGAAATGTTCTCTGGAAAGTATTTCCGCCATCTTGCCAAGAACATCTCGCGTGGTTCGGTGGGGTCTCAATAACTGCAAGTTACGCCTCTAACTTACTACAAGTTACACCCCTTCATGTTATGCCCCTGTCTTGCAATCCGCAGAGATACACTTGGGATAGGGCAGGGTTTTCATATGTACTGCAGCCAGCCACTGGGGGGCGACAGAAATGTTTTGGCTTCACTTTTAAGCACGTGTGAGGCACACTCGGATCAAATGTTGTTCCCACAGCGACCTCAAAGCAAATTCGTTATCTGTCAGTATATAAAGAAGCTTATAGTGGTATTAAGTTGCGTTTTGGTCAATCCGATCACAAGTAAACAGCAATAATTACAGGTGTAAATGAAGTCTAAAACTTTGACCTCCCTGAAGTAGTCGAAAAACACATTTGACTGATTGCTTTAGTAATGATAATGCTCATCTTTTCTAATGCGTTCACACAGTCAGAATGACCACCTTCTGTCTAGACAGGATTTGGACACAAACCCACAGCATTAGATATTGTTTTCAGTATTTTTTTCATTCATATGTAAATTAATTCATTTATTTTCTTTTCGGCTTAGTCCCGCTATTAATCAGGGGTCGCCACAGCGGAATGACTTATGCAGCATATGTTTTACGCAGTGGATGCCCTTCCAGCTGCAACCCATCACTGGAAAACATTCACACACACTTTCCTTACTGCCAATTCAGCTTTTTCAATTCACCTATAGCGCATGTCTAGGCCCACACGGAATCTGCGCGCGCAGAATTCCGCAGATTTTCCACAGATTTTCCGCAGATTTCTGCAGATTTTTAGTCCATTATAAATTCTGTTTATTTACTTGTGTAAATGTGTAAATCTGAATTTATTCAGTTATTATTCAGTCATTTGTTACTTTTTATTTAATATATTAAGGTTTTAGTTATGATACTCCGCTGGATATTCCCAAAATATATCCACAGAAATTTGCAGATTTTTACCAAAATTCTCCGCAGAAATAGCAAAAAACGTCCGCAGATTCCGTCTGGCCCTGCGTATGTCTTTGGACTTGTGGGGGAAACCGGAGCACCTGGAGGAAACCCAGGCGAACACGGGGAGAACATGCAAGCTCCACACAGAAATGCCAACTGGCGTAGCAGAGGCTCGAACCAGCAACTTTCTTACTGTGAGGCGATCGTGCTACCCACTGCGCCACCGTGACACCGCAAATATAAATTGTATGAGCAATTTTGCAACCCTAGAAAGGCTCATACATACACTCATAGACTCAGAAATCAAAGTGGACATAAGAGATAAGCTGTAAATGTTTATCGGTGATCCGATTGACCAAAACACATTAACAAAGTATAAACTGGACTTAAGAGGTTTTGACGGCAGTCAAAAATCTCCAGATGCTGTAACAGTGTTAACACTTGCTAACTTGCTATTCCGAATAAAGTGAAACTATAGCTTTGATAAAGCCTTCATAAGATTGTTTTGTAGTTCTGCCCATTAGCATACCATATCTGATGCTGATGGATTTTATTTTTTTACTTCATCTTTACTTTGATTTATTGTCTTGCATCTATCCTGAAGGTCTTTCCGTGCTTTTTCATTGTTTATTACGTTTGCATTTTGTTTTTAAGAGCCGATGTCCTGTATTGACTGCAGGCTGACGTACATATACGTATATATAAAATATATATATTTTAAAAGAATCTTATGTTTATGAAATAACAAAAACCAAATTAAAAAGCTCGAAAAATACCAACAAAAACCAATAAAAAAAGAGGATGTAATTTATATTTTAGAAATGCATGCAAGAGGCTGGGAAGTCATATTTAGAATAAGAAATGGCAGTGCCTTTTTTGTATTCACACATTTACCCCAAATGTAAATGGTTTTATATGGCTCTAAACTACAGTATAGAGATAAGCAGAGACGCATTGATGGTCGAAACTTCAAATCGTACAAAGTCCAAACGACGATGAGGCTCGGAAAAGGAGCGTGCTGGGAGTTCATGGGAATCTGTATGCTTTAGGTACTTCAGTGCTGTTATGAAGTCATGAATTATAACTGTCTGTACAACACGCAGATTGTATATATTTGTTTGTTTGTATGTGTGTGTGTGTGTGTGTGTGTGACTGTGTATCCAGGTGAAAAACCGGATTGTCTTGTAACGTACTTTTATTTTACATAAACCACAGATGAGGCCTTTTGTTACCTGTGAGGCGTCATTTAGTTTTAAACATCTTTACTGAAATAAACAGCACTTCCGACTGTAAAAAGAGGGATTTCTGTAATACCCCTCCTTCTGGTTTGTGGCCTTTTGTGTGTGTGTGAATTGTTTGTGTATGCGTGTGTCGCCAACTGAATGTGTTTTAGTCTATTTCATTGGGTCTGTGTTCAATGCTTGACATCTATGTAATAACCACAGACGAAAAGTATTAAAGAGTAACTTTTGAAAAAAGACTTACTGTGCTTCCCTGATTTCATCAATGGTTTGAAGGAACATTTGGCAATGTGACCGCATGAGTCTGAGTGGAATTTATGGCCTCCTCTCGGCCTCAGCCAATCAAACAGCTGAATGCAGCATTTTAATGTAAGGGGCGGGGCTTTCCGTGTTGAAAAAAAAGAATGCTGAGTCATTTTGTAGGCATGCTCAGTGCTTCATCAACTCTATCCTTAGAGGCCCGATGCTCGTGGTGGTAAATATGACTATTTTAAATGTTAAACAATGTAAGGAGCATTCAATATTTGACATTATTTTTGCATATATTTGCCAACACATATTCTAAATTGTCATTAAGGCAAAGATTAATACAGATAATGAGTCCCACTCCCACGTTTCATAAATATTTTCACTAGCATGATGAGCAATACTTTTACATCATTTATTAGTTTGCTTATTATAAAAATCCAAAGTAATGCTTCTTATTATTAGTTTGTGCGTTAATATGAACTAATGAATGAAAAATAGATTTTTTATTAGCTAACATTTACAAAGATGGATAAGTATTGCTCATTGTCAGTAAATGCATTAACGAACATTAAGAGAACCTTGTTAAAAATGACCAAACGTATATAATATTTGAATCACGATACGTAATGTAATCACGAAACTTCATGCAAAAATACTAAATTACATATAAGATATGTTTTAACATAAATTGTACAATTTATAGCAATAATATATATATATATATTAGGGGTGTCAAAATTAATCGTTTCTTCGGTGCACCGCGATGCAGACGCGGACAATTCAGTATCGGTTCAGTAATAATCATATCCGGTTATTACTGACGTCATGGCGATCGCGAGTATTTACAATGCTCTAACCACTTAAAACTCATAAACTGTGCACAATTTCAGTGTGTGTTTGCTGGATCAGTCTTTCACTGACATACAACAAAAGCCCCTATTTCAAAGAGATCGAGAGAATGAAAGTCCTCCATTTCTCTCTCTCTTCTCTCGCTCTCTCTCACACACACACACACACACACATATATGTATATATATATATATATATATATATATATATATATATATATATATATATATATATATATATATAAACATTATAATATCAAAAAGTTTCATCAGTAATGTGATTTACACTCACTGGCCACTTTATTTGGTACACCTCACTAGTGCCGTGTTGGATCCCCTATTGGCTTCAGAACTACCTAATCCTTCATGACATAGATTCAACATGGTACTGGAAATATTCCTCAGAGATTGTAGTCCACATTGACATGATTGACGTATGAGTAAAGTGAACTTATTGTCATGTTCAAGAAACCAGAGATGATTCACGCTTTATGACATGGCGCAATGTTCTGCTGTAAGTAGCCATCAGAAGATGGGTACACTGTTCATAAAGGAATGGACATGGTCAGCAACTACACTCAGGTTGGCTGTGGCATTGACATCGTACTCAATTGGTACTAAAGGGCTCAAAGTGTGCCAAGAAAATATCCCCCACACCATTACACCACCATCATCAGTAGCCTGAACTGTTAGTACAAGGCATGTTGTTGACCTAATTCTGACCCTACCATCTGAATGTTGCAGCAATGACTCATCAGACCAGGCAACGTTTTCCAAATCTTATAGTTCAATTTTGGTGAGCCTGTGCGAATTGTAGCCTCAGTTTCCTGATCTTAGCAGACAGTAGCTGTACCCGGTGTGGTCTTCTGCTGCTGTAGCCCATCTGCCTCAAGGTTGGACGTGTTATGCATTCAGAGATGCTCTTCTGCATACCTCGGTTGTTACGAGAGATTATTTGAGTTACTGTTGCTTTCTATCAGCTGGAACCAGTCTGGTCATTCTCCTCTGACCTCTGGCATCAACAAAGCATTTGCGCCCACAGAACTGCAGCTTATTGGATATTTTCTCTTTTTTGGACCCTTCTCTGTAAACCCTAGAGATGGTTGTGCATGAAAATCCCAGTAGATCACCAGTTTCTGAAATACTCAGACCAGCCCATCTGGCACCAACAACCATGCCACATTCAAAGTCACTTAAATCGCCTTTCTTCCTCATTCTGATGCTCGGTTTGAACTGCAGCAGATTGTCTTGACCATGTCTACATGCCTAAATGCATTCAGTTGCTGCCATGTGATTGGCTGATTAAATATTTGCGTTAACAAGCAGTTGGACAGGTGTACCTAACAAAGTGGCCGGTGAGTGTATTTAGAATAATGTCTACCTATTTCAGGGCAAAGTTTCTTATATTCTTCACTTTCTAACAAACTCCCACAATAAAAAAAAAACAACAAGCCATAATATCTTAGATAAGATTTATTGAAAATGATGAACATCAATAGTAAAGTACATCTGAAAGGCTGTCTGAGTCTTCCATTTGAAGAAGGCCACATGAATAACACTACAGCTCTCAATATCAAGAGCTCATTTTCTTCACTGACATTAAACATCGCAGATACTGTCTCCATCTGAACTCATCGATCACTCCCAGAAGGTTTCATCATAAAAACAAACCATACACAGGCAAAACAGTAAACAATGTCCCACGATGATGATACATATGTTGATAGCTTTAATTCCAAGCACATGGTACAGGTAAACATGCGTCAGAGTAAATGTACAAAATATGGTCTGCAAAGACTCTTAAAAGATCTTCTGAGTTGCTTTACATCCTTTTTTATTGTATATTTTAATTAGAAAGATCACATTTAGTTTTCTTCATACCGTTAGAACTTCATGAATCCCACAATGTGCAAAATTAGATAGTGTGTGTTGACCTCGACTGCGCCTTCACCTTTGGTCTTTTTTTTTCAACAAACAAAACACAACCGTCAGAGTGTAAACAACATCGATGGGCACAATAACACACACACACATAGATACAGAGAGACTGGACATTTAAAGGCTGGAGCTGGTCATCACTTTACATAGTAATAGTAATAATCTAACACTTCAGACTTGACAGACACTAAATAAGTCAAATACTCAAACAAACCAACACTTAAAGAGACAGTTCACCCTGAAATGACATTTCAAGAGTTCACACTTAGCTGATGATTGGTAATAAGCTAGTTTGGCATGCTGTCCCGGGAGAGAGCCCTGAGCTCATGAGATCCTCGAGCCCGGGGCTCCCTCCCGTTGCAGGGCGAGAGGGGAGTTTGAGCTCAGGTAGATCTCGATCCTCTCGATTTTATATATATATATATATATATATATATATATATATATATATATATATATATATATATATATATATATATATATTTTTTTTTTTTTTTTTATAATTTTTTTTTATGAAATTGCCTTTCTTTGTCAAATAAAAGTATTAGCAGGGTTGCCCAAACGTTTTTATATGAAGGGCCAAAAACCAAATATCATTGAGAGCTGTGGGCTGAAGGTAAATATACCAAACTATATTACATTAAAGTTGCCATCGGTCAATTTCCTAATATTTCAAATTAAATAAAACAAAAATTACTTTAAATCTTAAAAACTAATGCAGTATACATTTTAAAATGAGAACTTAAAAACAAACCATCACATTTATAACACAGCGGAGTTCAATACTGAATACAATGCTCAGCAGAATCTGCCTTGGACTTGATTTACTCACCAAATTCTCTGCATTGTCGGGTGACAGTATGTACATTTAAACACAATCTGATTCATTTACAGCATTTCATTTAAACATTTAATTTCAGTTAGCTTTTTAACTATAAAACAAACAAACAAAGGGTTGCATTTCATTTAAATTGACAATCTCTAAACCATTCCATCATACTCCGTCTCTTCTCAGATGTGATGGTGGGCTAAATCAAAGGTTACCATGGGCAAACTTTTGTCCTCGTTTGGGCATCTCTGGTTAAAAGGGTTCATAGTTTTAAGAATCATTTGTATATTTTGAGGGATGAAAACGAAAACAATGGTTCCAACATATTGCCTGTATTACATTTTTAATTTCTTTGGCTTCCGAGAATAAAAAAAAGAGCCAAATATTGATGAATAATGGTATGATAGCTGTTTTAACATTACATTATGATTGAATTGCCTCATATTACAGTTATGAAATAGTTTTATAGCATGCAGGAAATGTTCATGGGCTAATAGCATGATTACATTGAAATGGTCTATAAATCATATTTGATCTACATTGTCACCATGATCACAACACAAATTGTTCACAAACTTCTGGAACATTTCTTTTGTTATATAAGACAGTTTTATATTAAATATATATTTATTTTTTTATATTGATTATATAGTGCTATATAAAAAAAAAATTGTAAGCAAAGATTTAGTATTAGTAAGACCTTATAGTACCTTATTTCTTTCCAATATTGATTTATTTATTTATTTTTAAGAGGTTAAAATAAATTAATTAGTAAATCTGAAATAAAATCTGAAATCTGAAATACAGATTTCCTTATTTTGTTTTCTGTATTTTTTTTAGGGTTTAAGACTTAAAGGTTTAAATGAAATGTATTCAGCAAAAAGCGGAAATACTTTATTTTGATGGTTCCTATTTTGTATTGCACACTACATGCCAATTTCTTCTCATTTAAGTTAGTAAATGGTCTGCTTAATATCTGCTGATATGCTCCTTCAACAGACATTTAGCTGACTATAAGAAACTTTGCAAACACATCAACTTACACTAACCCTAAGCCCAACCTAACAGTCTACTTATAATCTATTAAGAAATTAGTTGACATGTAGATGCAATTTAACTTAATTACAACAAAATTCGTTAATGGGACCATCAAAATAAAGTGATACCCAAAAAGCTTGTCTAATTAAATAAAACGTGTATATATAATTGAACATTACACAATAACGTTTACACAATTTTACAACTTGCACTGTTGCTTTTTACATTTATTTGAGCATTTTCTGTTCTTATTCTGTTTCATTCCTGTTAAAACACTGAAGAACAACTATGATTATTTCTGCAAGTTTAATCATTATATTTGTATTTTATTTTTCTTAACAATAGAAATATGTCATTTTTTGGTCAATTTATTAAAGATAAACAAACTTTTTTTTTTTTTTTTTTGAATGGCTGACAAAGTCACTTGAGTTTCTGTTTCGCACATATGATGGTTTTTCTCACAAAATCAACCAATGCAATAGACTAACATATTAATTAAAAGCATCATGGCTTCATATCTATTATATATAATTGTTTCATTTTTACATAAATGTAGTTTTTACATTGAATGATGCTGGAACATTATTATACCGTTATGTTGACGTTTCTAAAACACTTAAACCACATCCTATACTCTGTATTTAAAATGTCACATTACGTTTAATGCATATTATTTAAAAAAAAAGTGTTATTTTGTTAATTTACTTACAATTTCTGATTGAAAATTATTATTCATTCACCATTTTATTTGTCTAAAACCAACAAATGCTTTCATTTTTTCCCCCACTGTGTTACTTAGTGTATGGCAGGTTTTATAAAGTTAAATCAAACATGTTTGGGTCAGTAAATGTAGACAAAAGCTTCATTTTTGAGTGAACTGTATCTTTAAAAACATGAACATTTGTACTAATGCACTGGACGCATAAATATAAAACAGCATAGCCATAATACATTTTTATCACATAGTAAAACAACGACAAAACAAAGCCTATCTGGGACGATACACTTACAAAAAAAAGAGAGGCTATTGTAATGTTGTTTTGATTATGTACCATTATAATACCATAATGAAGTACCCTATAAATGACCAGGTATATTTGGAATGTTTTAGTACCATGGTTATTTTATCAACCATAATACCTTAACAGTATTACTTGTTTTGTATGTTAACAGTGAAATCGAGTATTGAGAATGACACAAAGCTCCCAGAAGATGAGCCTGAAAATAAAGCCCCATAATCAAGCTTTTTGATTGTGTTTAATTGAGCAAATAACCGGAAAGAGACGTAAACACATTTAGTCTTGGTGGTTTTGGTGCTTCTCAGTTTTAGCGAGTTCAAATTGTGCTAAAATCGAAGACATCCTTTAAAAACACAACGACTGCATGTAACAGTAATCGCCACGGTCCCATATATAGTGGCTCCCACTGCTCTACTGACTCAACACACACTCACACATGTTGGTATTGATGGTTTACATGGACTCTCCATAGGCGTAATGTATTTTGTACTCTGAAAACAGCTTATTATATGGCCCTACACCTAAACCCAACCCTCACAGGAAGCTTGTGGCAAAATGTAAATGTCAAAAGATCTTGTAAAATGGGTTTTGAATTAAGAGGACACCAGGCATGTTCTTGTAAAACAATCTTAGTAGAGTACAACTAAGTCATTTCCATGTCATTGTAAACCACCAAAACCAGTACACAGGCACACAATTATTTATATGGTTTATAAGGACTCTTCTTGGCGTAACATATTTTATACTGTAAAAACAGCTTATTATATTGCCCTACCCCTAAACCCAACCCTTAAAGGAAGCATGTGGCATAATTTGAATGTCAAAAGACCTTGTAAAATGGGTTTTGAATTATAAGGACACCAGGCATGTTCTTGTAAAACAATCTTAGTAGAGTACAAGTCATTTACATGTCATAATACAAAAAACTGTATTTGTAAACCACCAAAACCAGTACACAGACACGCACTTATTTATATGGTTTATGAGGACTCTTCATAGGTGTAATGTAGTTTATACTTTAAAAACAAATTCTTATATGGCCCTACATCCAACCCTCCCAGGAAACACGTGGCATAATTTGAATGTCAAAAGACCTTGTAAACTATCATTTTTAAGTGTTTTGAATTACAAGGATACCAGGCATGTCCTCGTAAACCACCTTAGTAGAGTACAACTAAGTCATTTCCATATCATTATACAAAAAAGGTCCTTATAAACCACCAAAACCAGTACAGACACACACTTATTTATATGGTTTATGAGGACTCTTCATAGGCATGGTGTATTTTATACTGTAAAAACCCTCACAGGAAATATGTGGCATAATTTTAATGTCAAATGACCTTGTGAAGTATAATTTAAGCATTTTGAATTAAAAGGACACAGTAATGTCCTTGTAAACCATCTTAATAGAGTATGAGTAATTGCCATGTCATTATACAAAATACTGTCCTTGTGAACTACCAAAACCAGTAGACATAAACACACTTGTATATATGGTTTACAAAGACTCTCTATAGGCGTAATGTCATTTATTCTGCAAAAGCTGCTTATTATATGGCCCTACCATACCCCTTCCCCTAAACTCAACTCTCGTAACAAACATGGCAATTTTCTTTTCACATCAAAACACCCCATTAAGTATGATTTTTGAGTGTTTTGAATTAAAGACATGTACTCGTAAACCGTATAACTAGGTCATACTTGTTATAATACAATTTGGTCCTCATAAACCACATAAACTGATAAGCACACACACACAGATGATACAGAGGAGACGTGTTACCCAAATAAGCTCTATGTTACACAGCAGCAAAGCCTCGACCGCAGGCGGAATCACAGAATATAAGTCCTGGAGTCCAGGGAGGCGCTGGAGAGCAGGGTTGGTCAGAGTGTTTTGGCAGTGGAGGAGCGCTCTGACCCTCTCAGCTCCGGATCAGGGTCAGGAACTCATCTCGTGTCTTGGGATCTTCGCGGAAAACACCTAACATGGTGCTGGTCACAGTCTTGCTGTTCATCTTCTGGACGCCGCGCATGACCATACA